>NC_085137.1:358182134-358270556 GCF_035046485.1 Aedes albopictus
ATGGCAATCCTCCAGAGTTGATACAACAATATAAAGCTTCAGGTCATCTGCATACACAAGTTTACATCTTGCTCCCAATAAGGCAGCAACATCATTGAAAAACAGAATGAAGAGCAAGGGACCCAAATTGCTCCCCTGAGGCACACCTGATGTACTGGAAAACGGCTCCGAAACACAGGAATCAAGTTGAACGCGTAGAGTTCTATCAGACAGGTATGACTGCAACCAGGCTTTAACTGTCGACGATGCTCCCAGACGAGAGAGCTTGCACAAGAGAATTTTGTGATCAATTTTGTCAAAAGCTGCTTTGAGGTCAGTATATATGACATCAACCTGTACGTTTTGCTCCATTGCAGTTATGCAAGTTTGGGTAAAGTCCAACAAATTAGAAACTACCGATCTGCCAGGCATAAAACCGTGTTGATCTGAGGAGATGTAACTTCTAGAGCAGGCTAATACAGCTTGACTTATGATTATCTCAAAAAGCTTAGAAGCTGCAGAAAGACTTGTTATTCCTCGATAGTTATGAACATCTCGACGATCACCGGATTTGAATACGGGAAACATATACGACTCCTTCCACAATGTTGGAAATTTACCCTGGTTGAAAGACCGAGTGAATATCACCGCAAGAGGTTTAGCCAAAGCAGCAGCGCAGTGCCGAAGTATCGCGGCAGGAATACAATCCGGACCAGGTGTGAAGGAGTTTTTCAGCTTCCTCGATGCAGCAATTATCATATCTTCGGATACCACAAACGTAGTCAGATTTATGGAGTCCTGCGGTACATCACTTGCTGCAGACTGCGCTTCCTGGTCGCTAGTTCGACTCCGTTCGAAGACTGATGCGAAGTGTTCTGCAAATAACTCACATGCTTCCGCAGTACTGGTTGCCTCTCTATCACCAAGTCGCACATTAGAAGGAGTGCTAGAGTTTTTCCTTTTGCTGTTCACGAAACTCCAGAAGCTGCTTGGGTTGCGCCGCAAGTTCCACTGCACTCTGAGAACATGCGATTTATACAATGAACTGTTGAGTCTACAATAGACTGTACTCGCATGTTTGAAGTTCCGCTTATTGTCGGCTGTTTTGTTGTTCCTTAGTTTTCTCTGAGCCGAATTTCTATCTCGTTTCAGTCTACGAAGCAACGGAGTACTCCACGCCGGAGAAAAACGGCGCTTTTTACGTGGAACATTCGATTCCAGCCAATCCTTGATAATCCCACAAAACCGCATGGTCATGTCGTCTACGTCAGTGCATTGAAGAACATCGTCCCAGTCTCGGTTAGAGAGGAATTGCGAGAAAATCGCGAAGTCAATCTTACGGAAGTCAAGAGGCCGGACTTCGATGTTCCGCTCAATTTGTGCTGGTTGTGCAAGAGTCGAAGACAGTGACAAAACCAAAGGAGGATGGTGACTGTCGATAGGCAAGAGTGAAACCGCAGACTCGTCGATTTCCATGTCGTTTTCCAGCGTGCGGCCGAGTTCGTTCCGAACTGCGTTACGTTGAGAGAGATTGAGGAAATCCATTCCATCCAGAAGAACCGTACTAGCAGCATTGAGTGATGATGATTCGGCTACGCTCACCGAACAATCAGCGGCCAACCAATCCAACCGTGGTTGATTGTAGTCACCACATACCAAAACTCTGTCGGATCTTTCACACAACTCTCTAATGGATGCGATATGTAGTTCCATGGTTCTACTGTCCCGACTACGGTCAGGCGGGAGATATAAAGAAGCCAGATAGAGTCTACTGCCTTTAATAGTCGCTGAAACGCAGACTTGTTCGAGTTGATCACCATGCAGCAAAATCAATGAATCGTTGCTACATTACTGATGCAGTGTTACCCCAAGAAACAATTTTTGCTTGAAGAAATGTTTCTCAAACCAACGTTATTAAGCTGCTTACTTACCGATCAGGCTGAAGCCGGGGTGGCCTCTGCTGTACATAGGGGCAAGCCGTCTCCATTCCACTCGGTCCATGGCTGCTTGTCTCCAGTTCCGCACTCTGCGTAGGGTCCGCAGATCGTCCTCCACTTGGTCGACCCACCTAGCTCGCCTAGGTCGACCCACCGGTCGGATGACTCTCGAGAACCATTTTAGTCGGGTTTCTATCCGACATCCTGATGACGTGACCCGCCCACCGTAGCCTCCCGATTTTCGCGGTATGTACGATGGTTGGTTCTCTCAGCAGCTGATGCAGCTCGTGGTTTATTCGCCTTCTCCAAGTCCCGTCTTCCATCTGCACTCCACCGTAGATGGTACGCAACACCTTCCGTTCGAAAACTCCCAGGGCGCGTTGGTCCTCTGCACGTAGGGTCCATGTTTCGTGCCCATAGAGGTCGACCGGTCTAATCAGCGTTTTGAAGATGGTTAACTTCGTGTTACGGCGAACTTTATTCGATCGTAGAGTTCTGCGTAGTCCAAAGTAAGCACGATTTCCTGCCACAATGCGCCTCTGAATTTCTCTGCTGGTGTCGTTGTCGGCGGTCACCAGTGAGCCCAAGTACACGAATTCTTCAACCGCCTCGATTTCATCACCGTCGATATAAATTCGGGGTGGCGGGCGCGCTGATTCCTCCCTGGAGCCCTTTGCCATCATGTACTTTATCTTCGACACATTAATGACTAATCCGATTCGTCTGGCTTCACTCTTTAGTCGGATGTACGTTTCCACCATCGTCTCAAATTTACGAGCTATAATATCAATATCATCAGCGAAACCAAGCAGCTGAACGGACTTCGTGAAAATCGTTCCACTAGTGTTTATCCCCGCTCTCCTAATTACACCCTCTAACGCAATGTTGAACGAAAGACCATCACCTTGCCGTAACCCTCTGAGAGATTCGAAGGGACTCGAGAGTGTCCCTGATACTCGAACTACGCACATCACTCGATCCATCGTCGCCTTGATCAACCGTATCAGTTTATCCGGGAATCCATATTCGTGCATAATCTGCCATAGCTGTTCTCGATTGTATCATACTCAGATTTGAAATCGATGAACAAGTGATATGTGGACACGTTGTATTCGCGGCATTTCTGCAACACCTGGCGGATGGCGAACATCTGGTCCGTTGTAGCGCGTTCACCCATAAATCCAGCCTGATATTGCCCCACGAACTCTCTTGCAATCGGTGATAGACGGCGGCATAAAATTTGAGAGAGTATCTTGTAGGCAGCGCTCAGTAATGTGATCGCGCGGTAGTTCCCGCAATCCAACTTGTCGCCGTTTTTGTAGACGGGACACACGATACCTTCCATCCATTCCTCCGGTAATACTTCCTCCTCCCAAATCTTGGTAATGACCCAGTGTAGTGCCTCCACCGTATTTTAGAAGCTCGCTTGGTAGTTGATCTGCTCCAGCGGCTTTGTTGTTTTTCAACCGGCCAACCTCCTCCTAATTCTCTTGAAGGTCAGGGGCCGGAAGTCTTTCGTCCTGTGCACATACTCCTAGATCTGTTACCACGCCACCTTCGGTACTTGCAACGTCGCCATTCAGGTGCTCATCGTAATGCTGCCGCCACCTCTCGACCACCTCACGCTCGCTCGTGAGAATGTTCCCGTGATTATCTCGGCACATGTCGGCTTGTGGCACAAAGCCACTGCGTGAGCGGTTCAGCTTCTCGCAGAACTTTCGTGTGTCCTTAGCGCGGTACAGCTCTTCCATCGCTTCGCGATCTCGTTCTTCATGCTGGCGCTTCTTTATCCGGAAGACTGAGTTCTGCCTGTTCCGCGTCTGTTTGTATCGTGCCTCATTCGGTCTCGTACGGTGCTGCAGCATTCTCGCTCATGCTGCATTCTTCTCGTTTTTCAATTGTTCACATACGCCGTCGTACCAGTCGTTTCTGTGGTTCGGAGTCACGAAGCCTAGTCGTATTGAATAATTTTGAAATAAAACTATTCTTCTACTCTTGTTCGCCCAAAAATGAGAATCTATTCAACATCAACAGTTCTATAAGCACGATGAAATGAATGATGATGATTAACTTGGGCTTGTTAGGGGAATATCTGTAAGTAAAAAGAAAATCGCGTTAAGTACTGCTCCTTTGAATTCCACTAAGAATTTGCATCCTTTGACAGATACGTATTTCGACCTCAACTGTAAGGTCGTCTTCAGTGTCTTGTACTTGACTCGACTTCAAGTAACTCTTTGAACATTTTTTTGTTTGTACGCCTAAACAAGTGAACTTGGTTTTATTTTTTCCGCTCCTGTTTTGTATCGGAAGGAAAACAATGTGTGACGCTGGTGCATATCTCCAAGCAGCCATAAAATTGGATTATTCGGAAGCTGATTCTGGTTTGACCGGTAGCACCAAAGTGGGTATTCTACTCGTCAATACCAGCCGCCCAGGAGTCACTTCAGCTGCCTTTTTCGGTGTTTCTGTTGGCGGTTTTGCTGTCGTTGGAGCGTGTAGTTTAAAAGGTGAGTCAGAATGATTTTGAAAGTGTAATATTTTGATCTGTTGCTACATATTTGTTTGATGTTGATGCTGGTGTAGCCGCAGACGCTCTTCTTAGATTGCTAATCAGTAATTGTGTTTACAAAGGGGAGCATGGCGAACAACGATAATTAAGTAACACAGTTCCACTACTAATCAACATTGATTGAATAAAAGCGTAACATGTTCTAAAGAAACCTGGTTACATCTTGTTAAGCTTTATTATTGATGTTGAATAAAATGATCAAGCAAAAGTTGTTAAACTTTGAGTAAACTACTTGTTCTACTATAGATCATATGTAGAATAACATCATCTAATGCGTCGGAAGCAGCTTGTTTTCTGTCATTATTAAAGCACTATTAGACAGATGAAGTGAATACCTAAACAACTTTATTTAAACTTCTGTTCGATTAATTATTCAATGTGCAGAAATATGGTTAAAAAACGTACAGTATTTCAGTGCTTAAAACATTTATTCGCAACTTTTTTCGACATATACTCTTGTTCAACTATCGGCGCTTTTGTAGAACATTTGATCAACGCGCATGTTTAATCATGGTTTTGAAGTGTTACTTGGGCGTACAGCAGACGTATTCAGCATTTGAACATAAGCAGTTCGAATGCATAGCTGCCTTGAATTAGCATAACCTGTGCTGCTCGAAAGCTGTTGGCAGTTAGTTATCATTTCAACTGCTTGAGGTGTGTTCGCTTGGGATCATTTAGAATGCTTTTTAACTGCTCTTCAAAAACTAAGAGCAAAGAGTGTTGGAGATATGTTTTGAGTATGACAGTGCATGCTCTCTCTCTTATGGGGTTCATGTCTTTGTTGTCAAATTTTGGATATCTGAATTTGCTTATTCGTTTTCTCCTTACTCGTCCAAAAACTCCGCACCAAACATTGCTGTAGCTGGTTTGGATTGACAAATGGGAACATGGCCGTCGAAAAATTAACATTTCTCATTTCAAATATTTGCAGAACTAGGGCTTGCTTTGGCATATTATAAGATTATTTGGAAGAAGGAATTATATGCTGCAGCTCGAAGTGGGAACGAAAAAACTTTATACTCAATGGAATAGTCCTTTGAAAAAAAAAATTGGGTCTGTTGAAAATGCTTTGACAAATTTTGGGTATTGGAACTAAAGCTGGCTTCCAACCATTCTTTATATTGAGAATAAAATCAGCGCACGCCATCGGAGCAGCTGTAGCACATCCCGGGGCTTGGAGCAAACTTGAGCAGCAAACATGATTTAGTAGTCTTCGGATCGTAAGTTCAAACCCTAAAAACTACTCAAACTTGTAAAAAATACCACCTTACATCAGCTGGAGTGTGCAAAGACGAGGAAGCAAGAACGTTGAGAGAGCAAGAAGCAGATGTGAAACACGGTCAGTAAGCATTAAACGCCTGGTCGTAATGATTACTATAATGCTGAAAAGATGCTATTTTAAATGCTTGTAAAGAAATTATTTTCAAACATGCAGCACCTCCAAAAACTTCCGCGAGGCCTGAAGATCTACAAAAATAATCAATGGTTTAATGCTACCTTACTGATACGTTGTAGCATCCTCCGGATCTATGAAGCTTTGTTCTTGGTCCGCTAATAGCTTTCGAGAATAAAGGCGTTATGATCTACAATCGTACTCAATGGATTGTTTCTACATTACTGATACGATGCAACATACTACAGGTCCATTGAGCATTGTGCTGAAGAGAACTAATTTCCAAAGATATGCTAGATCTTTCATGAACTGGAGATTTGTTCTCTTCAGCTCAACGCTCCATGGATCTGTATGATCTTGTACTGCATCAGTAACTAAAGAACAATCCATTGATTACGCTTGTAGATCTTGGGGCCATTACTCGCGGAAGTTCTTGGAAGACTTAGAACATCTTTATATTAGTTCTTTGCAGAACCATACTCCAGGAATCACATGTAGGAAAAAAAAAACCCAAAAAATCCCTCCTAGCTACCCATCCGCTTCCCCACCAAACAGACCACAACTGAGTTGGACATAACTCAGGAACGGAGAAAAATCACATCTTGCAAATTTTACAGAATAAAGCTTGTGAAATTTCCTTTCAACAATATTTTTTGGATTTTTTTCCGGACTTCAAAAATAGTTTTTGCGACTTTTCCAATCAATTTTCTTCAACAGTGGAAAATTTTGTCAATAACAATTGTATTTTTTTTTGAATTGCTGAGAAAATTTGCTTATTATTTCACAAAAAAATGTGTCCACGATGTTTCGTTCTTCAGTAATGATTTTTCAAAATAGAATGTGTCTGTGGAAAATGATTATTTTCCACTGGAGTTTTCGGGAAAATTGGGTGACCCTCATTTTTTTCAATTTAGTTTCTGAGCACGTAAATATGTATGAACCATACCTGTGAAAAAAAAATCATTAAATTCTGAGAACCTTCGTACCAAATTGTACGATATTTAGAAAAAAAAATCCCCACATAATAACATGATCACTAATTTTTTGGATGCAGCCAAAACTGTAGCTGAGTTTGTTGCGTACTTTTCAACTCGTGAATAATTAATTATTACTAACCCAAAATCGAAACTGTTTCAAGATAGATCTTCAGCAGCGTTGCAGTGTTTACCGACTCGAAGTTATAACTCGAAAATTGCAATGCAAGGCTTAAAAATCTCTCAAGTCGTTATGTACGATATTTATCCTATTCTGATCAATGCCACACTTATATGAAAAACAAACATTTTGGAAATTGCCAAGTCTCACCTCCTGTATTGGTTGTTTCTGAATTCCAGAAGCTACGTTCAAAATTTGAGCAAAATTGATTAAGCCTAAGGGGGCGCTCAAAGTGCTTGAAGTATGTATGGGAAAACGAGGTCAAATGCATGCTGAAATTTTAAGTTTTCGATTTTTGCCGCTAGGTGGCGTTGTTAGCATTTAATGATAAAACCCTTTGGTGTTATCGTAGATGACTATATTCCAAACAACTTTGTCGAAGACCGCAAAGTGATACGACGCTAGTGAAAAAAGTTATACCCTAGGCAAAGTGAGGCGAAGTGTTGAGATTTCATTATTGATATTATTCCTTTTCATGTACTGGAAAAGAACCATAATGACTCGCCTCATTTTATCTATGGTACCGTGATTTCGGGTGAAATTGATCACTTTTCACAGTTTTTGGCTTCTAATTTTTGAATAGTTGTCGATATGGTCAAACTCAATGCTTTAAAACAAGTACGACCACGGGTTTCATCAGTTAACGAGGTTGAAACTTTTACTGCAAATCATTTTATTGCAATAAATATCATTTAAAATGAAAAATCAGAAATTTTAGTTTTGGGGTGAAATTGATCAGTCTGTGAAATGTCTTAGTAAGTGCTGAAAATAAATTTTCCATCTGAATTAACCACCCCAGAATGCGAAAAGCTTTGTAAAACTTATACAAGTTTAGTAAATTATTATTTTTTTAAATTTAAAGTTTAATAAATCTAAATTAAACGCCTAAAAGTATGCAATTCTCATACTAAACAAGTCATTACTTAAGCAAAAGTACAATTTTATGCAAAAATATCAATATTTATAGAACTTTTGAAGACGAAATCGGGTTTGGCGAATACTTGGCTGCTATAAACATTCATTCTAATATTTATTCCATGTGCGATACAGCTACGGTAACAAAAGTTTGAAAGTGTCTTTGAAATTTGCCAAACACGCAGATTCGGAAAATATCAAATTTTAAACAGAAATATGTGACTAATTGGCTGTAAAACATGTAAACTCATCATTCAATAACCCTTGAGCCAGATGATGGTCATTTTCTAATAATTGTTTTAAGTTCAAAGCTTTATTTTTGACAATTAAAAATCGCCCTCACGTCGATCAATTTCATCCCACTGATCAAATTCACCCAAAATCACGGTATAACTTTTTTAACAGACGTCGTATCTCTTTGCGGTCTTCGACAAAGTTGTTTGTCATATACTGCCGTGAATCGCAAGTCAGTCCCATCTGCATTTCGGGCAATAATGAGTTAATCGCCGTTTTCGAGCTTTCTTCGGATGATCTTTCAGCTGCGTGCAAAAAAATATGTAGGTAGTTTGTTCAGTAAAATTGAAAAACAACACCAAGTTAGATTGTCCCATAATGAAATGTAATCGCATGTCAGTCCCATTACGAACTTGTGCACCCTCCAGTACAAAACCTAACACTATTTTAGCCAGTTTAATATTTTTCACTGTTTTTTTTTCTATCTGTATTAACGAGATTTTTAGCCCTAGGCTAGTTCATCTCGGGACCCACGCTTTACTTCCCTTCCGAAGGAAGAACCCACATTTTGTGAGTTTTGTCGGGAGTGGGATTCGATCCCAGGTCCTTTTTCACTGTTACTTTTTCATATTTGAAACAATATGTGAAAGTTTCATGATGAACGCAGGAGTTTTCAATACATGGCGATTTTTTAGAATTTCGCATTGAAATCGAATTTTAAAACTTCAGAGGCCATTTTCTCAATGCCTACTTTTTACATATGGGACTGACTTGCGATTCACGGCAGTATAGTCACCTACAAAAATACCAAAGTGCTTTATCATTAATCGCTTACAGCGCCACCTAGCGGCAAAAATCGAAAACTTGAAATTTCTGCATACTTTTGGCCGCGTTTTCCCATACAAAATTCAAGCCCTTTTGAGCGCCCGCTTAGGCTCATTCGATTTTGCTCAAATTTTGAACGAAGTTTCTGGGAGTCCAAAACAACAAATTCAGGAGAACACTAAGCTGAGATGCAGGCTTTGTCCCAATGAGGACGTTACGCCAAGAAGAGAGAGAGAGAGAGCGTGGCTAGAGTCAGAAGATTTCTTGCCTAGAGTGAGTTGTTCGGCGCAAAATGTAAAATAACTGAGTGAAAAATAATCAATGTAACTCATATTAATTTATCATACATAACATGTGCCCCATTTCACGGTTGTAGCCAACTGTAATCCACCAGTAAAGTTGTATCAGCAACAGGAAAATCCGCTTCATTTTCACAATGTACTTTCCGTTCATCCTCTCATCGAAACGAACGCCAATTGCAATGTAAAGTTTACTACAAACGAAGCATTGTTGAAAGTTTTGTTCGTTGGAATGGAAAATTTTGCTAGCACTCAGTCAGTCAGGTTTGCATCTTCAAGCCAAAAGTGGCTAACAAGTCCGATGGAATATGGATCCATCTCAGCGTCGAGTCGGCAATTCAATGCTCCAAAAAAGTGAGCCTTTTTATCTCATTCAGATAGCAAAGTTTTGCACGGTAGAATATCCTCTGAAAGCAGAACAACGCTGTAGCAAAAAAAAAAGCCACTCCTAAGTTAAACACTGAAAAGAACTGAGGAAACGAAACCGAGATGGAGTGACGGAGATTAGGAAAGTTTCGCTTGGAATGAAAGTGGATTATGAAGGCAATTGATTAAACATTTCATCTGCATATTTCTATTAACTGATTGAAAAGCTCAAATTGGGTAAGCAAAATAATGTTCATATAAAACTCATAATTCTGTTCTTCTCAGTTTTTTTTGATCTACTGCATCATTTTTTGCACCGTATAATATGTTTTCAGTTTGTATAAATGAGTCTAATTTGGTAACAAGCTGGCATTTAACCGTTCCTCTGGAAGTAATTTCCGTATTTAGATGATGATAGCATCTTTTATACAAAAGAAAGTAACAAACCAATAACATGAAAGCAAACCTAAATTAGTCAGCAGCAATTAAGAAACCTCATTGTTTTTTCTCGCATTCAGTCAGCCAATATTTTTAAATAATTTTGTTTTCTCCGAATGCTCGAATCCAAATAAGACAAATTACTCGATAGTAGACGACGACGGCCTTTCGCGCGCGTGGGGAGCACAAAAAGAATCCCGCTGTGCAGCGAGGAAATCTTACCAGGCGGTAACGGTGAAAGCATCGCAAATATATTGACACCGAAAGATAACCCAGAAGAAGCGATTTTCGCTTAATTAAACAAAACAAACGAAAAATTTGCCTTTCGGACCGAGCACGGAAAAGTTGTGTCTTGTTTCGCGAAGGTTTCGCCACACCACCGCCGGGTTTTCCCATTTTTTGGCACACGACCTAGACTGGTTCACTCTTGCTGTGTGAAAGTCAAAAGCGGTGTGTTCCCACCTACTGTCGTTGATTGACTAGGGTTTGACAGGCGGGTTGATGGGTTTTCGTGTCTTGATTGTAGATAAATGGGACGAGAGGAGAAATTAATTCGGATGAATTTAAAAATCAGGGCTGATGGAAGTGGGCCATAAGTAGGATGGTCTGTGTAAATTTGTGTATGTTTACTTTTTCTTGAATTTGTGATATTCAAATCATCTTCAAATTTATAGTGACTGACTACATTGATGAACTGAACAGTTTTCTGGAGCTAACGATAGAGATTTTCAATTTAAAATGTCACAAATAATTAAAGGACGAATGCGAAGCGTAGCTGATGTAAGAACGTCTGGCTGTTTTGCTGAATGAACTTTTGATATAAATCAGTGCTGTCATGGTAAAATAAGAGCTGGAAATTTTCCTGGAACTGGAGAAGTTTCCAAATTTCAACGCTCCCAAAGAAATGACTTCAATGCATTATCAATTCACGAAATGTTTCTGTAATTATCGTGGAAGAAACATTCTAACTGAAATTCCTTTTACGAGTTCAGCAAGAATTCTTAAAATGTCTATATAAGTTTCCAGTAATACCTCCAAGGACATTTATCATAAATTTTCTTGATCGTTTACAAAAAGAAGGTTTAATATTTTGAATAGTTTTAGCAACCAATATTGTATAGATTAAAGCTATGTTCACTTAGAATCCGGAATCATGTCACATTTTCTAGTGGCGCTCTCAATGAACATAATCATCATTCTTTTGCAGCACTCTGATCATACACTAATCCTCTTTAAATGGTGAAAATTTCATCGATTTTCTTGCAACGAGTGAAAAGTTATTTCAGATTGAAGACAAGAGGAGGAAAAAAATCTTGCACAAACACGTTGAAAATTTAGCGTGGTCAGGTACGACAGTCGCGAAAAATGTTAATATCGTCAAAACTATTATGTGTTATGTGCACAGATGTTGTTAACCATGGCATAAGGAAGTGTCCTCGGAAGAAAAAAGCTTGGGTTCATTGATAAATCTGCTTTGAATTTGAAGATTTGGCAAGAAGTTTGAACTTTGGGCATGGTTTTTTGCAACAAGATGATGAGAACCAATTCATACAAGGATGACAGCCTCAAGAATCGCGTGCTGCTTTTCAAAAACGCACACAAGGGATATGTAGAGGTTTTACCTATTTTGATGAGCTGCCATGACAGCCGGAGACCTTCAGTGGTATCGTCACAGATGGGTAGTATTTATCAACGAAAAAAGCACTCAAATTTCGCATTTTCTCAATTAACTGAATTGCCCCTAATTTCGCAATAAAAAAAAAGTTTGGCAATTTTTCGTCGGAATCTTAGTCAGACTAGTCAAGGCACTCAGGACACTGCATAGATGACCTGATTGTTGACAAACGTGCGGAAGGGGTTGTTGCTAAAATTTACCACCGTTGTGCAGATTTTTAGAAAGGTCAACACTGAAAAAGTGAGAAAATGTGTGGAAAAAAAATAATTAATTTGATATTTTAATGAACATAGCTTTATTCTTATAATTCCTTTAGAATGCAACCCTGTCCGTGCTCTCGGTCTTAAATAGCAACAACCATCACACTCCAACATTCTTCTCCCTTCCCAACTGACTGTAAGGATTTGACCAGTGCCGTAATTGATCCAAAATGTATGATCTGTATAAATTGCATTTTGAGAATAAGTGGAGTGTCCCAGCTCCTTATTCAATTGGGTCTCCGGGCAATTCATACCAGTTCAGATCAATCACGGGGGAGCAACCATTGAAATGCACGTACAGGAAGTCTAAGCTAAGCTAAGCTAAGAATACCTTTACGAATACCTCCTTGAGTTCTTTCTGGGATTCCTCCAAGATTCTTCAAGATTGACCAGAAGTTGCTTCTGGGATTAATCCAAGAATTCCTTCAAGGATTCATTTCAATCTAGGGGTCGCAGTACCGACCACTTTTGGTGAGTACCGGTATTTCGGTACTGACGCTCACAGTACCGGTAGTACCGGTAAAATACCGGTACTGGAAAATTATCACTTAAATGAAGAGTAATATATTTTGTACAATGAAATCTACGATTTACAAGACATTTGTGAATTCCGGTTTTCAGGAATGTCATAAAATCAAACCCTGAAATTCAATTGAACAAAAAATACAGATACGGTACGAGTGCCATCAGTGATCTCACGCTCCCATATTCATCCTATTCGAAAACAAACGATTTCAGCACCGATTGATTCTGTTCGTTTTAGTTTCATGCGTGCTCACTTCTAACAAAAAATACAAAAATAAGAAACAAAACAAATAGGGCATCGATCTTTTGTTTTTCATGGGATGAAAATGGGAGGCACATGCTTAATAGGGAAACTAATACCCTAGATACAAAAAAAATGGATAGAGATTAGTTGTATGAAACTGCTTTTAGAGCTATTGTTTAGCTTCTGAACAGTTTCACAGGCAGTACCTTAGCCAGTCTAAATAAAACAGGAACAACCTAACAATCAAATAGATAGCTACTAGGTGAAGACAGAAGAATATTGAACTGATTTTTTCTTGATTCCTTCTAAAAACTGAAGAACAACAAGAAACTCTAATCTAATAAGATTTAGTTAAAGCTAGTTGTTGCGGGAGGTGTTTGTTTCCAACGGTGATCCGACTCTCACAGCGAAACACGAGACAGTTTTCTGTCATTGGTTAGCTAAAAAGAAATTCGGTGACCTGTCTGGGTAACACCTCCACACTAGACTGACAATTCACATTCGTTTCGCACTATTGTGCGCTCGTAAACTTATGCAGAATGATAACCTAGGGGTGCTCAAGCATTATTGATTATTAAAATTTAGGATACGCTACTATGCGTAACACTAGTAATTCCATTTCCAATATTCAACGTTTAATAAACCAATCATTGCTATGATATCCTGAATCTGCAGAAAGGTTTCATTTACGAAACTTTTGTTTGTCATATTGGTTTTAAATGTTTTCTCGATTATTTCCATTGCATATTGGCTATACTAATGACCGGATTTAAACACTTCGGGAGATATTTCCCAGTACCGAAAATACCGATACCAAGGCTCAGTCAGTACCGGTATTTCGGTACTAAAAATTGGTCAGTAATACCGGGATTTTCGGTACCGGTACTACCGGTACTACATCCCTATTTCAATCGTGATTTCTTCAGGAATTCACTCTCTCCTTTTTGGATTTCTTCAAGAGTTTTCTGGGAATTTTCAAAGAGTTTCTTCTAAGATTCCTCATTTGAAAGTTCCCAGATTTCTCCAGTTGGATGATGCCTTCAGGTTTTTGGATGATGCCTTCAGTGGCCGCGGTGGGATGGAAACCGGGCGTTGCTCCTCCATCACTGTGGACTGATTTTTGTTTCGGTATCCAACTCTTAAGGGGTAGGAAATATAATTTTCCGAATAACTCATGGAGAGTTTGATTTCAAAATATCCCGAAGGAAATTTTGAATTCAAACAATTTGGGTTTCGAACTCTTAGTGGATTAGTTGCCTAGCTGTCCAAATGTGGAACCAGCTTTGGCGCGCTGGCACCGTTCCCGTTATACTCACAGGGTGAGGGGAAGGCTCAGGCTGCTGCTGCTGCTGCTCAGGAGGCGACCCGTTCGCCTTGACGTCCGACTGTTGAATGAGCTGTGGTGCGGTGGCACCGTTCCTTTTATATTCTCTAGTTACGAGTGAGGGGAAATCTCGGTTTGAGGGGAAATCTCGGATTTCTGCTGTTGATGAGGCAATTTTCTTGCCTTACCGTCCCTAATGAGGGCTTATTTTCCAATCATAAATTGGAAAACACGTGTACATCAATATTTTGGGCATATTGTTTTATTTACTTAACTAAGCTCCATGAGACATCTACATCCAGGAATTCCTGCCGGGATTCGCCTAGGATTTTTTCCTGGATCCCCCAATGAGTTCCTTCTGTAATTCCTCAAGGAGTTCCTTCTGGGATTTTTCAAGAAGTTCCTTCTGAGACAAGAGTACTTTCTGGGATTGAGCATGGAGATCTTTCCTGGATTTCGCCAACAATTTCTTGCGGAGTTTTTTATTAGCTCTTTTAGTTACTTCAGGAACTCCTTCTATAATTTCTTCATGAATTTCTCTCATACTTTGTCATAAGATTCCTTCAAGATTTTCTCCGGAGATTACACGAAAAGTTGTTTATGGGATCCTTTCTACTGGATTTATTTCCGGTTCCTTCCATAAGTTCTCGCCGGGATTGCTTAAGAAGTTTCTTCCAGGAATTCTTCCAGGAATTCTTTCAGAAATTCCAAGAATTCGTCCAGGAAATTCTTTTGGGATTTCTCCTAGAACTTATTAAAGAATTACACAGCGAAACAAAAATTAATTTTTGATCTGTCTCAAAAGCAAACTAATGTGTCTCTGGCAGATTTTGGGTCGCTGAATCTGAATCCGGGCTCAGATTTGCTCCATTTTGCAAAATTGTTGTTGGAATATCTCCATCAGTTTTGTATAAATTCCTCCAGATGTCGTACTGGGTTTCCTCCAAAAGCTCCTTCTGAGATTACATTTCTTCAGTATTTCTTTGTGGGAATTTCGGTAAGAGTACTTCTGAAGACATTCCAAAAGCAATCCCATTTCCTGAAGGAACCTTGACAGAAATGTCAGAAGGAACTCCTGTAGGTATCACAAAAATAATTCCTAGAGGATTGCTAGTACTCCTGGATGCATGCCAGATGGAACCAGAAAAAAATCCTGGAAGAATCACAAAGAGAACTTCTGAAGGAACTCGAAAACTAAAAAACATACATCTCTGATTTTTTTTAATGTTACGCCAAATTTCTAGAATTTTCTGATAAAAATACAAAACCAGGGTACCTTTTTATTCCCGAGGCCATGAAAACATGGAAAAACTATTATAATTGCAATTTTTTTGCAACTCTATAGCTTTCAAACAAAACAAAAGAAATTTAACATCGGTCATCGATTTTTTGAAAATTTTAAGTTTTGGATAACCCATTTATTCAGGAATTTTCTTTAGAATTAATTTGGAAATTCCTCTAGTAAATTCTCAGGAAATTCTTCTGGCAGATCCTCCAGAAGTGTCTCCAACACATCCTGTTAAGGCGAAACTGGAAGCATTTTCTCATTGTTTTGGTTTTTAATTTTTTATAAAATAACGAAGCAATATTTTCAAAATCGGTTTTCGTGCACATGTAGAGTATGGATCAAGGTATCTCCTGTTTTTTTTTTCAGGTGGAAAATGTTTTTCGTTTTTGCAGAAACCATTATTTTTGTGAAATTTTGTTTCAAAATGGTTTCTGCAAAAACTAAAAACATTTTCCACCTGAAAAAAGATCAGGAGACACCTTGATCCATACTCTACATGTGCATGAAAACCGCTTTTGAAAATATTGTTTCGTTATTTTATAAAAAATCAAAAACCAAAAAGTGAGGAAATGGATCCAGTTTCGCCTTAATGCTTGGATTTATTCAGTCCTTCCTTCGGATTTTCCAAAAAATTGCTCCAGGTTTTTTTTCTAGGTTGTGGTTTAGTTATTTTTGCGTACAAATCCCTTCAGAAACCGCAAAATATGTTGACTGAGAATTTCGAATATTCTTCTACAGGACAGGGCTACAGAGATCCCCCAGAAAATTTCCCAAGATTTTTTACCTTACACGCAGCAAAATGACGCTTGTTTAAAGCAATAAAATGCAAGGTTGATTTTCATACTGAGATTTTTCTTATTCCAAAGTTATATTTTTTTAAAAAGACGGACACGTTTAGTACTTCCAGTGAGCTATTCGCTCTTTGAAGGAAGCACGACACTAGACAACGGACTAGCATGCAACGCCCAGTGGCACAGCCGAATTTTTTTCCTGACAGCTGCGGCGGGAATTGAATCCGCGCTCCTAGCACGATGCGACTAAATGCTTGGTGACACTAGCCGCACGACCACGAAGCCACATATTTAATTGTTTTTATTTAGAGTTTATCAATAAAAACAACCGATTACCATCGTTTCATATAATGTCAAAAATTTCATTTGTTTCAACAAAATAAAAACCATAAACATGGTCCGAAAGCACTCACACATCTATAAAATGCTTACCCCTAAATCGCCACAACGAAGAAGGTGCAGCAAATCCATCACGCCAACTTCCAAGTGCAGCTTTGGCCGTGATGGATAACGCGCAGGTACTCACGACAGCATCCACAAAAAGTTGATCGGTTTCGCCTTTTTTGTCTTTTTTAGTCGTTCTCCTCCCCATCCGCTTACCGACGGTCTGAATATAGATTTCCGAGCTGCCGCAGTTGCTGCCGTCACCTACACAATCACATTCCGCGTTTGTTGGTGGCAAAAGTGCAGTCGTTTGAATCAATCCATTATTTCATGTTGAAAAAACCATATCTCTGTTTGTTTTAACAAACTGTCAAAAATTTCGACAAATGAAAATATTTGTATTATCAAACAATAGAAGAGTTCAGTTTAAACTAGAAATCAGTTTGTATAGTAAACTGAAAAATCGGTTGATTTGAACTAGAATTTAATTGTCTTTACCATTTATTTTTCTGCGTGTAGAAATACTTGCAGAATTCTTCCATAAGGTTCTCATGTTTTTTTTTTCTGATAATTCAGGAAGTATCTTAAAGTGTTTCTTTAGGTATTCTCCTAGATATTTTGATTGACATTGATTTGGCAATTGCTCAAAAGATACCCTTAAAATTGCTTCAGGATTTTTTTCCCGGAATTCTCTCGAAAAAAAATCCATATTCTAGAAGTTGACAAAGAGAAGTTGACCTGGAGATAGCTCCAGGAGTGCTTTTGGTATTTAATCAGACAATCCCTCATAGATTTCTTTCCTAGGGGATTCCTTAAAGAATTCTTGAGTAATTTTTGTGCAATTTCTGGAAGATCTTTTGAAAAATCCTAGGAGGAATATCTGAACAAATTCTGCAGGTATCTCCAAAGACATCCCAGAGAATGGAACCGCAATAGAAATTTCTTTTGAGAAAAAAAACCTTGTGGATTTTTCTGCTGGAATCACTAAAGGGTATGTTTTTAGAGAATTCTTGGAGAAGCCCAGTGAAGAATTTCCGAAGCAAACCCTGTAGAATTAGTAGAAAATTTTTGAAAGAATTTCTGAAAAAACTCCCTTGAAGAAGTTTTGAAGAAACCCCTTTGTGAGATTCCTGAGGAAATTCCTAAAATTACGAAAAAGTATCTGGAGCATCGGGAATTCCTGAAACAAACTCCGACGAAATTTCTGAAGAAATTTTCTGTATGATCCCTGGAAAAATCCTAGGAAGTGCATTTAATGAATCTTCAAAAAAAGTATTCGAAAAAATCACAGAGAAGAAATTTCTTAAGAGCTTTCTGGAGAAATACTCGGAGAAACGTCTCGGTCCTTGGTGAAATTCCCAATAAAAAAGTATTGAGGGATTTATAGGAAATTCCTTAAGAAACCCTTTAATAAATTGTTTGGAAAATTTTTCAAAAGTTTTGCAGGGTAAATCTGTAGACGAATTTCTGAAAAATAAATCAGTAGGAATTTCCGGAGAAACAAAGGATAGGCATTAATAAGGATCCCATAAAAACTTTTGAAAAATATCTAAATAAACTTTATTTGGAATTCCTAGGAAATATTTGTGAATAATAAGGATAATAAGGAGGAAATCCCGAAAGAATCTCTGAATGAACTCCTGCAGGAATTCCCGGAAAATTCCAGTCTGAATCACTGAAAGTTATAATACAAGAATCTATGGAGGAATTTCTGCAGCATTTTCTGAATAGGAGGAGTGTAAATTTATTAAAGAATATATGGAAGGATTTCTAAAGAAAATCATATGGATAATTCTGAAGGAGTCCCTGGAAAAATTTCCGATGGGTTTCTCAAACGAATCCCCTGATGAATTTCTTAAGTAATTCCTGGAAGACTTTCATTTGAAATCCATTGATATCAACTAAAAAGAATTCTTTGATTTTTTTTTAAGAAATTCATGAGGACAGCCTATTTATTGCACCCATAAACAAATAGAAACGCTCCATAGAAAATCAAAAAGCGCTCCATAAAGAATGAACATATGTTCCATGAAAATGTGCAATGTTGTTACCCATAAATAATTGAAAACGTTCCATACTTTATAAAAAATGTACCGGTAAAACATAAAATTTTCTCAATAAATGTGAAATTTTGCACCAATAAATAATACTGAAATGCTCCATAATAAAATACAAATGCTCCATAAAAAATTGAAATTGTACACATACAAAATTGAATATTGCTCCATAGAAAAATTAAATTGCACCATAAAAAATTAAAATTGCATCATAGAAAATAGATGAATTCTCCATAATTATTATCAAACTGCACCATAGAAATTATGAATTGATCCATGAAAAATTGAAAATCCTCCATAGATAGCATATTTTCTCAATTTAATTCGACAGGGCTGAATTGCTTTACATTGCACTGCTTTAGTGGTACAAATGTTTAAAGTTATGGAGAATTTTCAATTTTCAATGGAGCAAATTGTATTTTATGTGGTGCAGTTTGATAATACTTATGGAGCATTTGTCTATTTTCTACGGTGCAATTTTAATTTTTTATGGTGCAATTTAATTTTTCTATGGAGCAATATTCAATTTTCTATGGGTACAATTTTATTTTTTAATGGAGCGTTTGCATTTTTCTATGGAACATTTGCATTTTATTATGGAGCATTTCAGTATTATTTATTGGAGCAAAATTTCACTTTTAATGAGAAAATTTTAAGTTTTACCGGTACATTTTTCATAAAGCGGGGAACGTTTTCAATTATTTATTGGTAATATTGCACATTTTCATGGAACATATGTTCATTCTTTATGGAGTGCTTTCTGATTTTCTGTGGAGCAATTTGTTATGGTTGCAATAACCTTTTGCCAATCATGAGGGAATATCCGAAGGAAGCCCCTTAAAGATTCCCTGTAAGAAATCCTGGAAAAAATACCAGAGGAGTTACTGAGTTTTTAAGTAATTCCTGTAGGTACCCATGGATATATTTTTGTAGAAATCACAAGTTTTTTTCTTGGACTTGAAATCGTTGGACAAATTTATGCAGGAATCTCGTAAGAAATTTTCAAAGTGATCTCCAGGGAAATTTCTATAATGATTCGAATTTTTTTCAGGAAGAAATTTTTGTAAGAATTGCTGGAAAAGTGGAAAATTTATTGAAGAAATCGGGTCTCGGACCATTTGGGCAGGAGCCCCTATTTTGGGCACTTGCTGGCAGGGATGGGAACACTCACTTGCGAAGAGTTACACTCACTTGCTGTTTTCTCAGCTCAGAAGCGTGCTATCAAGAAAGGATGTATGGACGACTTTTGCCTTTTGGTTTTGTCTAAAAGTTTGCCGAACAAAGTATGAGTCGCACACGCATATCGAAGGCGTGAGGGAGCTGCGAAGGCAACTCTCCACGAGGTGAATGTAAATTACACTCACCTCGTGGAGAGTCGCTTTCGCAGCTCTGTCACGACTTAGGTATGGGTTTGCGACCCCTACTCTATTCGACAAACTTTTAGACAAAACCACAAGCCAAAAGTCGTCCATACATCGTTTCTTGATAGCACGCTTCTGAGCTGAGAAAACAGCAAGTGAGTGTAACTCTTCGCAAGTGAGTGTTCCCATCCCTGCTTGCTGGTACAACTCAGTCAATTTCAAACCGATTGATTTGAATTTTTGTACACGGCTAGATACTGTGCCTAGCTGATCGTGTCTCAAAAATCAAGCCAATCGAGTGAAAATTGACTGAGTTATAGTAGCAAGTGACCAAAATAGGTGCTCCTGCCCAAATGGTCCCAGACCCTCCTTAGAGAAATTCCTGAAGGAACTTTTTGATTTAGAATCACTAAAAGCACTTTCGAAGGATTGTGAGGATGATTTCATCAAAAAATTCTCGTACTTCTCGTTCCAAATTCTAGAGGAAACTTTGAAACAATTTATGTTCTACAGAACTTTCGAAAGAAATCCATGGAAGCTTGTTCGAAAAGAAATCCTGGAGAATTTTCTAATTGAATCTATGAAGCACTATCGGAAGCAAATGTACCAAATTTATGAATGTATCTTCGAAAGATTATTTTAAAAAACCTGTAGAGGAATTTCAAAAGAAGCATGTGGGATAATCTATTATTATTTTTTTGAAAAAAAAAATTCTGGGTCAAAAACCACTATATTTCCCCTTTTCGTCAGTCTTCTGCGACTAGATTGGGTCAATTTCATTAGTTGTTTATGACCTCCAAGAACTCCTTCGAGTTTAGGGTACATGTTCTACAAGCGTAATTATTGGTTTCTTGCTGTACTACGAATAAGGTTTGTGCTTGACCCATGGAATCCTCTGAGAAACCTCTCCAAACGCCTTAAACCTCTCAGAAAATTCCCGTAGACATTAAAAACTTCCTGAAGTCGTCTGAAACCCCTTAGAAAACTCCCCGAGACCTTTTAAGACTTCACTAAAACTCCACTGAAGCTGAAACACATTACACTCCCGTATCTACATTGATACCTTGTTGACTACAAAGTAACTTCACTTTAGTGCCGAGCATATAGTAGAACACCAAACACCCCCGTAGACTTCCTTTAAACTTTACTGAAGCTCCCTAAACCCTAAAATTCAGCACAATGATATCCTTATTCACGCAAAACAAAGAAATTACCTCAGTTTTTCTTGAAAGCATTTCTATTTCGTAAGACAAAATCAACCTGTCATCGCAAATTTATATTATTCAAATGATAGAACATTTCTCCATTAATTAAAAAATTCCCTCTTGCTTCCACAAACCGCAAATAGATGCTACTATGTTCAGTCCAGCAGCAGGTAGCCTGTAGCCAACCAGCCACGCAACCGAAGCGTCTCAATTAAGTGCGCACCGTAATGTGAGGGAAATGTTTATTAATGATGACGATGACTATTAAAATTGCCTAATTGCTCGTTGCTTTCTTTCACCACACCGCTCCGTGCGGGTGCGGGTGCTGCCTTCAGTTACACATCTTGGGCACACGCAAATGCGATTTACGAGATGATGCTCAAGCTCAAGTCACGTCGTCGCATCGGCCTCCGGCTGCGACGGTGGCGACGATGGTCTTTCCATCCATCCTCTTAATATTGTCTATCCGGTTGGAATCAAGACCGACATTCAATCAAAAATTGCCATTTTCTTGGTCCACAAGTGTCGCAACTGTTTCGCATCTAGTGCGCTGTGTTGCTGACAACAACGGGAAGAATGCGCACTACCTTTGACATGATTGAAAAACGTCGCGAGTTGGGTCGCGTCGCGACTTGATTGTGCGAAGTCCGGTTTGGTGGCGGCCCGACAATACTGCAGGAGCTAGAGATGGAAATTGTGAGAAGTACGCCGTGCACTACTGCTCTAAACTGGTGGAAATATTAAATGAGGCATTAATCGCATCGGCCAGCCGCTGCCAACCCCATCATCCTGTGTTTATACCTATACCCGCAGAGATCTAGAATGGAGGTGTGAGATAGATTACTGCGAATCAAACGATGAGAAATGTGCCAACTAAATCAATCTGTCGCGTCATGCATGATGTCATGTTTGTAGTTAGGTGGAACTTCCTACATCGTAAACAAATTTGCAATTGAACCGATCGACTATTTTTTCCATGTTTCACATTCACTGTTTGTTTTATATATTGTAGCGACACGGTACATACATACATTTATTTGCTCAACTTTAGGATAATACAATCAATAATAGTACGCCACAATACTCGGTTTGTGGCTGCCGCTCTCCATCCTCGGTCACGCCCAATGCTCGCCAGATCTGCGCTTCACGCCTACTTGTGCCAACTGGATCAACTTTGCAGGGTTGTTGTCCAGCATTCTTGCAACATGCCCTGCCCACCGTATCCTTCCGGCTTTGGCCAACTTCTGCATGCTGCGTTCTCCGTAAAGTGCAGCGAGCTCGTGGTTCATTCTTCTCCGCCACACACCGTTCTCCAGCACACCGCCGAAGATTATCCTTAGCACGCATCGCTCGAAAACTCCGAGTGCTTGCAGGTCTTCCTCGAGCATTAGACGTGGGTAACTCACTCGCGAGTCGACTCAAAGAACCGATTCGCGAATTCGAGTGAGTGAATCACGATTCTTTTCAAAAGAGGTACGACTCGCTGAAGTTCAATACGAGTACAACAAGTTCCGAAAATAGTTGGATTAAATGCGTACTTTGGTGCAGGAATGCGCACTTTAGACACAGAACATCGCAATCTTTCCCAATCGAACATTTTCCATTCGTATATTGTATAGCCGGCTCGCGCTAGTGAATCGACTCTTTAGTGGAAGGAACGAAAATCTGTGTATCCTGTATTTATTGCGTCGACGGCTGAGTCGACGTTCATAACTTGCGAGATAATTTCCTAAAAATCTGGACATATAAAAATAAAAGAGTCGGATAACATCGATAAATTACATTTTTCATCAAGTTACGGAAAAGAGTTGCTGAATCGGCCAAAAGAGTCGACTCTTTTTGAGAGTGAATCGGTAGCGATTCACTCTCAAAATTGAATGATTTTCCCATCTCTATCGAGCATGGTCCATGTCTCGTGCCCGTAGAGGCCACCGGTCTTATTAGCGTTTTGTACATGGTGCATTTGGTGCGTGGGTGAATCTTTTTCGACCGCAGTTTCTTCTGGAACCCATAGTAGACCCGACTTCCGCTGATGATGCGCCTCCGGATTTTAACGGCTCACGTTGTTGTCAGCCGTCAGTAAGGATCCGAGGTAGACGAATTCCTCCACCATCTTGAAAGTATCCCCGTCTATCGTAACATTACTACCCAGACGGATCCGATCGTGTTCGGTTCCGCCTAACAGCATGTACTTTGTTTTTGAGGCATTCACCACCAGTCCGACCTTTGCTGATTCGCGTTTCAGACGAGTGTACAGCTCTGCCACCGTTCCAAATGTTCTAGTGATAATGTCCATGTCGTCCGCAAAGCACACAAATTGACCGGATTTTGTGAAAATCGTTCCCCGGCTGTTGAGCCCGGCTCGTCGCATCACACCTTCCAGAGCGATGTTGAAGTGTAGGCATGAGAGTCCATCACCTTGTCTCAGTCCCCGGCGAGATTCAAATGAACTGGATAGCTCACCCGAAACCCTTACGAAGTTTCGCACACCGTCCATCGTTGCTTTAATCAGTCTAGTTAGCTTCGCAGGAAAGCCGTTTCGTCCATGATTCGCCATAGGTCTGCGCGGTCCATACTGTCGTATGCCGCTGTCGATGAACAGGTGATGCTTTGGGACCTGGTATTCGCACGGCATTTCTGGAGCATTTGCCGTACGGTAAAGATCTGGTCCGTTGTCGACCGGCCGTCGATGAAGCCGGCTTGATAACTTCCCACGAACTCATTCGTTTTAGGTGACAGACGACGGAAGATGATCTGGGATAGCACTTTGTAGGCAGCATTCAAAATAGTGATCGCCCTGAAGTTCTCACATTCCAAATGGTCGGCCATTCTTGTGAATGGGGCAGATTACCCCTTCCTTCCACTCCTCCGGTAGCTGTTCGGTTTCCCAGATCCTGACTATTGACCGTTGAAGACAGGTGGCCAACTTTTCTGGGCCCATCTTAATGAGTTCAGCTGCGATACCATCCTTACCAGCTGCTTTGATGGTTTTGAGCTGGTGAATGGCATCCTTAACTTCCCTCAGCGTGAGAGTTGGTGCATTTCCGTCCTCCGCTGCACTGGCATCGTCGTTTCCTCCGTTGCCGTGGGCTCCCGTGCCTACGTTCTCCACGCCGTTCAGGTGCTGATCGAAGTGCTGCTTCCACCTTTCGATCACCTCACGTCCGTCCGTCAAGAGGCCTCCGTCTTTATCCCTGCATATTTCGGCTCGCGGCACGAAGCCGTTGCGGGATGCGTTGAGCTTCTGATAGAACTTCCGAGTTTCTTGGGAACGGCACAGCAGTTCCATTTCTTCACACTTCGCTTCTTCCAGGCGGCGCTTTTTCTCCCGGAAGAGGCGGGTCTGCTGTTTCCGCTTCTGTTTATAACGTTCCACGTTCTGTCGGATTCCTTGCTGCAGCATTACCGCCCGCGCTGCGTTCTTCTCCGCCAAAACCGTTCTGCACTCTTCGTCCAACCATTCGTTTTGTCGATTCCGTTCCACCTCTCCGATGGTGTTCTCGGCTGCTTCATTGACGGCTGCTTTCACTGTACTCCAGCAGTCCTCTAGAGGAGCCTCTTCGAGCTCGCCCCCGTCTGGCAATGCTGCCTCGAGATTCTGCGCGTATGCTGAGGCGACATCCGGTTGTTTTAGTCGCTCAAGGTTGTACCGTGGCGGTCGCCGGTACCGTACATTGTTGATAACGGAGAGTTTTGGGCGCAGTTTGACCAACACCAGATAGTGGTCGAAGGTCCTGACGTCGATAATGTCGGAGAAGTGTCGTCCGTCAATCAGAACAGAGTCGATTTGAGATTCCGTCTGCTGTGGTGATCTCAAGGTGTAACGATAAGGGAGGCTATGTTGGAAAAAGGTGCTACGTATGGCCATATTTTTGGAGGCGGCGAAATCAATGAGTCGTAGGCCGTTCGTCTGCTGGTGGGCGCTGAACTTACCAATCGTCGGTCTGCATTCCCCCTCCTGGCCTACCTGAGCGTTTGAAACTCCTATGATGATCTTGACGTCGTGATTTGGGCAGCGATCGTACTTGCGTTCGAGCTGCGCGTAAAATGCGTCCTTGTCATCATCAGTGCTTCCGGAGTGTGGGTTGTGCACGTTTATTATGCTGAAGTTGAAGAATCGGCCCTTGATCCTCAACCTGCACATTCTTTCGTCGATCGGCCATCAACCGATCACGCGCCTCTGCATATCACCCATCAAGATGAAAGCTGTTCCCAGTTCGCGTGTGTTGCCGCAGCTCTGGTAGATGGTATGATTACCTCTAAACGTTCGCACCATGGATCCTGTCCAACACACCTCCTGCAGCGCTACGATGCAGAACCCGCGGACCTTCAGTAGATCGGCGAGTATGCGGGTGCTCCCAATGAAGTTGAGAGATCGGCAGTTCCACGTACCAAGTTTCCAATCGTAAGTCCTTTTTGTTCGCTGAAGTCGTTGCCGTTGGTCTCGGTCCGTATTGTGTTGCTGATTTTCCGTTACAATGTTTTTTTTTACGGCTGGCTCATAGGACCTGACACCAACCCCCTAATTTCCGGAGGACCATAGTGCATAGTTGAGCGCTTCCCTTGCATCCCTGGCACTCGGACGTAGATCAGTCGCCCCTAACATGGGGATCAGACGCTGTTGTGAGCCGCTCCTCTTGGAGAACAGACGCTCAGGTTTGCCGAAGCAAACCCCCCCCCCCCCCTTCCCTGTCAGCCTACGACCAAAGTTCCCACCGGGGTTGATTACCCGATCTTCCCTAAGGTTGCTCATAGTTTCCGGCCGGTACTACGAGGAGGTAGGGATAGGAGTTACTGGGCAGAGGCTAGTGGATCACAATGGGATCTGAATTGCACAGCATACCCAGCCTTTACCGTGCCTGAGTACCGGCCATACAACATGGTGTCCCAATATAGTCGAGCTGTTGTAAAGCTATGTTCATTTAGAACCCGGAATGACAAAATCACGTATATCTTAGGGATGGAATAACAAACATAAAAGGTGAAGCTCTCAAAACAAAGGTTATTTATTGTACTTTCATAGAAAAATATCATTGGCATTATTTATTTTTATTTTTCACACATTTTCTCACTTTTTCAGTGTTGACCTATCTAAAAATCTGCACAACGGTGGTAAATTTCAGCAACAACCCCTTCCGCACGTTTGTTCAACAATCAGGTCATCTATGCAGTGTCCTGAGTGCCTTGACTAGTCTGACTAGGATTCCGAAGAAAAATTGCCAAACTTCTTTTTATTGCGAAATGAGGGGCAATTCAGTGAATTGAGAAAACGCGAAATTTTAGTGTGTTTTTCGTTGATAAACACTACCCATCTGTGACGATACCACTGAACGTCTCCGACTGTCATGGCAGCTCATCAAAATAGGTAAAACCTCTACATATCCCTTGTGTGCGTTTTTGAAAATCAGCACGCGATTCTTGAGGCTGTCATCCTTGTATGAATTGGTTCTCATCATCTTGTTGCGAAAAAAAACATGCCCAGAGTTCGAACTTCTTGCCAAATCTTCAAATTCAAAGCAGATTTATCAATGAACCCAAGCTTTTTTCTTCCGAGGACACTTCCTTATGCCATGGTTAACAACATCTGTGCACATAACACATAATGGTTTTGACGATATTAACAGCGACTATCGTACCTGACCACGCTAGATTTTCAACGTGTTTGTGCAAGATTTTTTTCCTCCTCTTGTCTTCAATCTGAAATAACTTTTCACTCGTTGCAAGAAAATCGATGAAATTTTCACCATTTAAAGAGAATTAGTGTATAATCAGAGTGCTGCAAAAGAATGATGATTATGTTCATTGAGAGCGCCACTAGAAAATGTGACATGATTCCGGCTTCTAAGTGAACATAGCTTTAATACCAGAAAGAAGCAACTTCAGAAGATTCAGAATAATATTTTGATAATGATTTTGCAATTTCCTCCCTGCTATAGCACTAATGAGTAGCTTCAAATTTGCAATATTGAAACTTTGGAACAGATGTCAACGAAAATCATTGTAAATTTTCGTCAACAATCGTTGCAGTCTTCTATTGCTACGGTTAGATCTTTGTATAAAAATTGATAATAGCCTAAATTTATTTTACTAAATTGGGATGATAGTGTGTAATACAGACCACCTAGCTTAAGTTGATGAATGTAAAAATTATTTTAGCTACTAA
Source organism: Aedes albopictus (assembly GCF_035046485.1). Taxonomy (NCBI): domain Eukaryota; kingdom Metazoa; phylum Arthropoda; class Insecta; order Diptera; family Culicidae; genus Aedes; species Aedes albopictus. The sequence goes on from NC_085137.1 coordinate 358,209,522, forward strand.
TATAAGAAAAAAATCTGGAGCGACTTGAAATAAAATCGCTGATGTATTGAAGCTCCGAAGAAATTCCTCGAAGAAATCCACAAAGGAAGCGCTGGAAGATGGATCCTCGAATGAAAATGCTTCGGAGAAATGCCAGAATCCCTGGCGGAATCTCTGCAAGAATTCCTGGAAAAAGTTTTAAAACTTTGGAATGATATTTAAAGAAATCCTCCAAAAACCATAACGGGATCATTTTAGAAAATGTTGAAAAACCCTTGTGAGAAACTCGAAAGAAATCCTGAAGAAATTCGCAAAAACTCACTGGAGAAATTCCCAAAGATCACTAGAGGAATCTCCGAAGAATGCCTTAGAGAATCTCTGAAGAATTTCCCTTAAGCAATTCCCGAAAAACGGATTGAGCAATTTCCGATGAAATCACTGGAGGTACTCCCAAAGAAATCTCAAGTGGAATTACCGAAGCAATTGCTAGATAAATTCACAAAGACATTTCTAGAGGAATGATGCTAGAATGAGGAATAATACTGGATAATCCCTTTGAAGAAATCTTCAGAAAAATCTTTGGAGGATCAATTTTCAGAGGTATTTCTGGAGGGGACCCTTGAGGAATTTTCGGAGGGTTTCCTGAAAACGCAATGAATTCCAGGATGAATTGCCAAAAGAATCACTGGTGGGATGCACGAAAAAATTCTAGAAAGAATCCATGGAAAAATATCCGAAAAAATCTTGGAAAATTCTTGAATATATCTTTAGGAAAATGCCAGGATAAATCATGGAGAAATTTTTGAATGAACTTCGTGATTTATTCTCAGAGGAATCCCTATTTGATCTGAATTTCGATGGATATAGACTGTTTCAGAAATTATAAACGCTTGACTACCATTTCAATTTGATCACAGTATCCTAAAAAGTTTCTTCTAGCTCTTGCGGTAAACATTCTGACAAAGCAAATTATAATAATTTTGTTGCTGAAGCTTGTATAAAATAGGGCTCTGTCAAATAGATGATTAAAATTTGAAGTTGCACAAAGTGATCAAAAATGTAGCATAAACGAAAAGAAAAAAAATCTCACAAATAAAATATTCAATTTCCAAACACAAAGAATTACTGTTTCGATAAGAAAAGATGTTTCTCGATTAGTTAAAGTAATTGTCACTGGAATATTTGAACAGAAACCATCATAACGAATATACTGTGTGCGATCGAGCTTCTGGAACATGAAGCTGCATCAAATTCCAATTGGCTTTCATTACACGCTTCTAGGATGGTGTAGTTAGGATTACGGTGATGTAAAAATATTGTATATTATGTAGTACCGTGATTTCGGGTGAAATTTATCACTTGTCGCAGTTTTTGATGAATAATTTTCGAATATTTATCGATATGGTTAAATTCAATGCTTTAAAACAAGTACGACCATGGTTTTCATCAGTCAACGAGGTTTAAAATTCTACTACAAATCATTTTATTACAAAAAATATCATTTGAATTAAAAATCAAAAATTTTACTTTCGGGGTGAAATTGATCAGTCAGTGAAATGTTGTTGTAAGTGCTGAATATATTGTTTCCTCCTGAATTAACCACCCCGGAATGCGAAAAGCTATGCAAAACTTTTACAAGTTTACTAAATTTTTAATTATGTATTCAAGTTTGAAGTTTAATGAGGCCGGCACAAATCTCATTTTCTTCTTTTGTCACAATACTCGTTGGCTCGCTAAGGGGGAGGACAATAAATAATAAATGTATTTGATGAAGAAATACCCAAACAATTCCGCAAAATCTATAAACTCATCGGATTTGTTAAGACATTTTCTGTGCAACTCTAATTTCCCCTTAAAATTTTAAAATTTCTTGAATAATTTATTGGTGGCTCCCTTCAAAATGTTCAATTTCGACCAAAATTTCCGAGGGGGCGGTGACATAAGAGGAAATCGAAATTTGTGTCAGCCTGAATCGTACGAAAACGCCTGAAAGTATGCAATTTCCATACTAAATATGTTGTAACTTCCAGAAAAGTACAATTTTATGGAAAATTTTCTCGACTCCCTGGGCATAGTGTACTTGCCTCACAATATACAAATTCATGCAATGGCAGGCAAAGAAAGCCCTTCAATTAATAACTGTGGAAGTGCTCGAAGAACACTAAGTTGAAGCGAGGCAGGCCAAGTCCCAGTGGGGACGTCTTGCCATAAAGAAGAAGAAGAAGACATGTAAACTCATCATTCAACAACTCTTGAGTTAGATGATAATTTTTTTTTACAAATTGTTTTAAGTTTAAAGCGTTATTTTTAACTAATAAAAATGGCCGATCAATTTCACCCGAAATCACGGTACATACATTATTTCCTGATTTGTGACTGTGCAGAAGTAGTTCAACTTTTTTTCCTTGTCAATACTTAGCGTGTTGATTTGTTGTCCAATTTTGCCAATCTATTGCTAGCTACAGGCATACATATGTATTTCTGTCCAGAATAGTGGCTTAAAATAATACAATTCTGTTGCTCCAAACATACTTCCATCGAAAGAAAATTGAATCTTCATATAGGGTATATGTACCATTCCTTGGCCTAATTTGCAAACCGCTTTGACAATTTTAACCATAACTCATGAATTAATAGCACTAGAAATAATATGTTGATCTTATTACACACTCTAGGCAATGCATGTTTCACCAATTGGAAGTAAACTAACGTAAATATTTAAGAATTTACTTAATTAAGTTAAAAAGATTCGATGCGATGGTATGCAACGTTGGTCTATGGTACAAAAATTGGCCTATTAGTGGATACAACGTTGGCCTATTGCTTTCTATGCACTAGAACCAGTTATTATCTCATTTTTCAATATTTCTGCTGAAGTATTATCTCTGTTTGTTCACCAATCTTACTTTTAAATTACATTTTCGGAGCCAAATTTTCAAAAAAACTATAAATAAATCACTTAAACTAAAGTTCTTTCTTAATTTAGTAACGGAAACAACCCAACCCAATTATTGTGTTATATTTTTACAGTCACCGCACACAAAATCTTTCTTTCTGTTCGTTCTTTCTGGTTCTTACGCAAACAATGTTGTTGACGTCACTTTATCGGTGTTAGTAACGTCACTTTACTGATGGGCCAAGATTTGGGTACATAGTAAAAAAAATGTCCTCAATATTCGGCCCACATTCAATTTGTAAAATAGTTATTATTCGTTGAAAACAAGTATACAATTTCAAAATAGAGTCTTTGACCGTCGCAACAAATGTTCAGTTATTGAAAAGTCAATTCAAAATGCTCCAGAATCATGCCATTTATGATCATGTGTATAGACTACCCACTAAGCCGAAGAATCATGGCGTCTACAAAAGCTAAAGAAAATGACATTTTCATTCAATTTTAATGCTCCAAAGTGCTAAAATTGAAACAAAACGTTACAGTTGTTTGACAAATAGCATTTCCGATATCCAGTTATGCGTGTTTGTTTGGGGTTTTGGTTTACGTTGAGATAGGCCGAACGAGGGGACTATGCCAACGAAGCATCCCGATACCCTATAACTAAAATAAATGTTCATACTCATCTCTCGCGGAAACCCGGCTCATATTTATCCCGATATGTCGACACCTTTCCCACGCCGAATGTTAATCTCACCTCCACGGTGATAATCGCTCATCACATCTTACCTACACTGACTGCTCGGTGAACAGTCTGCGCGAATCCCCGCACAAAACCGACACACGACAGAAAACAAGCAAAAAACTGCACCCAAACGATTCCGCATTCGACGCGAACACTGTGTAAGCAAAACATCATTCTCTCCCGATGTAATAAGTAAAACACAACACACACCGATGGATATAAATAGAAATCAAACATGTGGTTTTCCGCGCCACATATGTCTCAACCCCCGCACCACACAGCAACCAGTGGCCAGCAGCGGCCGGACGACGAAAAACTGGCAGGAAAATTCAATTCGGCTTTTCTTCGCATTTTTCCGCCGAGTTCTACAGACAGCTCGGACCAAACTTTTACTAGACGAGAGTAAACGCGGGAATGGAACGCCGCCGGCGACCCGTCCAGTGAAAGTTAATTTGGACCAAATAATTCAACGTAACGTCTACTGGGAAGTAAATACATCAATCAGGGGGATGCGTTTAAAATTAAACAGATTTTTTTTTCGCACTCTTTACAGTTCGGCACGCGTACACTTGACGTCAGGAAATTCTGAGTCATTGCACGGAATGGGCAGATAGAGGAAGGAGAACGTGGAAAGTCAGGAAACCTTTCGTCAAAGGTCCACGTTTTCCGTAAACCTGCTCATTTGCGGGTGGGAGTGTGTGAATCTGAATATGGACTGTGAAATTATTTTCACTTCCACGGAGATCTGAAGGATGCTACTTTTCACTTTTCAGGATGACCTTTCATCTCTTATACTCTATCAGCTATCTGTTCTGGTATATTCTGATCGCCTTCTATATTCTATTTCTTCTCCTCCTCTTTCACTTAAACTTATTTTTGTTGATGGTGCAATGTCTCAATAAGGACAGAGCCTACAGCTCAGCTTAATATTCTATTAAAACTTCTGTCGTTATTAACTGAGAGTTCTCCATGTTAATTGACAAATTCCGGAAATCCAAGAAAGATCTATTACTTAAAGGTCATGGGCACCTTTTACGTCGTTTTGCTGAATTGTTTTGCGTTGACCACTTCGGCAATGCGTTTCTCCTTTTCTTCTATGGGCTGTTAAGTTGTATTGTTTCCATATTTATAACCATTAGCTTGAAAGTGATTAAGTTCTGAATCAACCAGAAATAAATTCAAAAAAATAGAGGCAATCATTTAGAACATACACCAATTTTCTAAGTTTTCGTAAAATAAATCAAAAAGCAATAACTTTTATTTATCAACAATTTTAAGTTAAGTCAAACTTTTTTCAAAGTGCTTATATAAACCTATATAAAGGTCAATTTTAGTCAAAATTTCATTTCACGCGGTTCATTGAATCCGGAGACATAGCAGTTTAAAAATTACCATCAGATGTAGTTGTATTTTACAAGAATCGCAATAACTTCATGGAAAAAAGCCCAATCTGGCTCCAAATTTGGACCATTAGAAAATTTGAGAACCAGTGAAAATTTGGGATTTTTTGATGAACTTTACTAAACTTAAGTAACAGCAAGTTTAGCAATTTATGAAAAGTGAAAATTTTGCCGGTCCTGACCATTTTGTCTTAGCTCTGTGCATGAAGAAACAAACAGTTTGTACCATTGCAAAAAAGGTTGAATGTTATCTGAAAGAAATAGTTAGTATGCACTAGACTGAGCCTAGTTCATTGGTTTTTTCTTTTTTCAAAAAACTTATGTACAGTTAACATTAGGAAAAGAATATTTTTAAAATGAAGGATAATGCACCTTATCTCTATACATTAGAAGAACAATTCATGCATTTTGCTACCACGTACACACCATCCGGAAGAGGTAATCAGTTGGCTGTATCACCCCATCATGCATGTATGTAAATTGAGTGTTATTTGAAAACAAGTATGTGAGTGAAAGTAAAGTACCGTGCGCACTTTCTTTGTCGTCGAGTGGCTTTGAAATCATCTAACGAATCAATTTTAAACCTCGCCACATCTTGCAATACTGAAGTATCTTGAGATATATCTGACGGAATTCCTGAAGAAATTTCCAAATGAATTTCCTAGAAATTCTGTTAATGATGTTTTGAAAAAAAATGGACAAAATCTCTTGTCAAAACTCCGTAAAAATGTCCAAACTAATTCTAGAAAGAATCCATGGAGAGTATATAAAGAAAACTAAAGGAAATTCTAGAAAAAATTAAACGAGGATTTTTGAACAAATTTTTGTTGGAATAACTGAAGATTCTCATTGTGGAGTTCCTAGAAGAATATTTTGAGATAATAATGCTGTAAGTGTTTCTGGAGAATTCCCTCAATGCTCACGTTGTATACCATAAGCAAAAGATTTTCATTGTCATCATCCCGGGTAAATAAAGTTTCTGGAAGATTTTCTCAAGGAATTAGATTAGATCTGTGGACATATTTCTTAAGGAATCTTCTAAATGAAATCCGGTAGAAGTTAGAAATATTTCTGGAAAAACTTTCGAACGACTTTCTAAATAAACTCATGGAAAAAATCTTAAAGGTATTCTTGGAGGCACTTCTGAGAAAAAAAACAACATCCGGAGGGTTCTTGATCGAATCTCTATGAATTTATGCAGAAATCTCTGAAGAAATTCTTGCTTGAATCACTGAAAAAAATTATTTTAGAATCTCTGTAGGAATCCCAGAAGAGATTCCTGGAGACATTGGTTTGAAAATTTTCAAACGAATTCAATATTGTATCTCTGGAGAAATATCCAAAAGAGTCTCTGGAGGAGTTTGCGAGGATTCTTGACGGAATTCCTGGACATATCTGAAGAATCCGCTGGAGGAATTTCCAAAAGTACCCTTGGAAGAATTTCTGAAAAAACCTAATCAATCTCTGGAGGTTCAGAAAATCTCTCGAAGATTATGTGATGGGATTGCCAGACGAATTTCTGGAAGAATCCTTGGAAAAAATTTCAAAAAATTTTCTGTTGTAATTTCTAAAGGGATCCGAGGAATACTTTCTCAAAGAATTCTGAAAGAATTCATAAGCAAGCTGCGTAAAGTTTGATGAGGAATTCCGAGTTTTTTATTTGTTGAAGCAATCGCTAAATGATTTTAAGGAATCCCACAGAATATCTGTAAGAATATAAAGAAGAGTATGTGAGGAAGTCTATGAAATGTTTTTAGAAGAATACTAATTTTTAGAGGAATTCCAGAGGAAAACTCTTGAGAAATTCACGCAGAAACAAAGTTGAACATTTCTGGAGGAAATCCTTGTAAAATCTCTGGAAGAACGACAAAAAGAAACTTTTAAGAATTTTTTCATTAATCTTTGGAAGATTTGAAAAAAACTGATAAAAAATCTTTGGATTGCGAGAGGAATTTCCTAAAGGATCCAAGGAATATTTTTGGAGTGTATAGCTAGAGAAATTTCTTATGAAATCCGTGGACGATTTTTCAAACAAAATCAGTTAATGTTGCTTTTACACGCATGAAGGATTTTTTAAAGATTCCTTTAGAGAGATTACTGAAGAAATCTATGAAAGACTGAATTAAGTTATCCTTGACGTAATTGCTGGAGAGAATTGTAGAAGAATTTTTGAAGGAATTCGTGGAGGAATTTGTGACGAAATTCTTGAAAACATTTTTGAAGCAACAGTTACATAAGCATCCCTCGAAAAATGTCTTAGATATATTTCAAATGAATCGCTGGAAGAGTTTCTGAAGGAATCCCGAGAAGACTGTCAGTATGATTTTTTTAAAATTTATTCTTATTTGTGAATAAAAAGAAATTAAAAAAAGAATGAATTTCTAAAGTAATTTAATATTTGAGTAATCTGTAGAAGATTTTCTAATAAAATATTTTAAGATTTTTTAAGAATATTAACATTGACTACAAGAATGTTCGAAAAAAAAAACTCAAGGAACTTCCTGAAATCTTAATTGGTAGATTTTCTAAAGAAATTCATGGAGGATTTTCTGAAGTAATTCATGCAAAATTTCGACAATGATTTTTGTTTGAGCCTAACTGACTGATCGATTTCTCTTCATCGCCATAATTTAACCCCGCGCTTCCCAAACTCTGTTTTGGCGGCGCACAGGTCTCTTGTAGGATCGCTTAAACGAATAGAAAAAGCGAGCCTACGACACATTGGGGCGCCGTAAAAACAGAGTTTGGGAAGCTCAGACATAACCAAAACAAACCAAACGAGTATGTTTTTTTATGAAGTAAACTATGTAATTCTCAATAAACTGTAATATCACAAACAGAATATAAGAAAAGTGTATGTAAGGCCCTTATGATAAATCATTGTTGATTATCTTAAATTAATCAATGAAAAATGTCTGACGGAAAACAGTTTTGAAGTAATCCCTGAAAAATATTTCCAAACGAACCCTAAACGGTTCATTTTTAAGAATCCGTAAATAAATGTTTAGAATTTCTGAAATAATGAATTTAATAGTGCGATGACAAAAATTGTACTTATGTAACAATTATTCTTCTTTATGGCTCTACGTTTCCACTGGAAATTTGCCCGCCTCTCTTCAACTTAGTGTTCTTTGAGCATTTCCACAGTTATCAATTAAAGGGCTTGCTTTGCCTGCCATTGCATGAATTTGTATATTGTGCGGCGAGGACAATGATACACTATGCCCAGGGAGTCAAGAAAATTTTCCCGACTGGAACGAGAATCAAATCCGCCGTCTCTGCCGGATTGGCGATCCATAGCCTTAACCACCAGACTAACTGAAGACCACTTCTGAGGAATTCCACGGAGTCATGTCAGTCGATCCTGAGCGACCATTTCAAAAATATCTGAAACTTTGCACAGTTTTTCAATTTCATCTAAATCGCCATTTTTCGATATTATAACTTCATATTCACTCACGACTAACTTTTCAAAAGGGTGTAAGGGAAAATAGTTCAAAAATATTCTAAAAGCTGTACAGCAAAAACGGATTGTTCGATTGATATGAATTTTTCAGCAAAGTTAGATAAATAAATGATGACTCCTTAGAAAATATACACTGTAAAAAATTTCTTTTTTTACTTTAAAAAAATATGATCTTTATCACAAAAACTCAAATATCTCAAAACCCTATCTTTTTACCAACGTCATTTTTTTAGGGGAAATGGCCCATTATATCAGCTATCTACCATAAAATTTTGGTGATGGTAAACTGATAAACAAAAAAGTTATGACATTTCAAACATTTCATAATTTTTACATTTAGTAACAAAACAATTTTTTTTCTGTGTAAATTATTTCGAGAATTATATTTTGATGCTGATTTTATTGTATAGGCTACCGCCTGAATTAAACAAGTTGTTTTCATGATATTTTTGTTTGATTATTCATAATTACTATAGTATCTATTTGAAACTTAGACGCGATCCAGTGTTGTGATCAAAAATATTGAGAGTGTCATACTTTTTATTGTTCGTGACTGGTGAAAAAATCCCTTGATAGTGTTGAAAAGCTGTTGTAAGAAAAGCTGTTATAAGAAAAATGGAATTAAACTTATTTTTAAGACATGAGCTGAATAATAAAAGTTTTATATACGTGCATACGTCTAGTTTATTAGCAAAAAAAAAATTACCTCCTATAGAACAGACTTTATGTTCGGAAGAATGCGAGTAACTTCAACAACAACAAATGCATGAGAGGTACATACCACAGATAAACAGACGCAACGCCTAGAACAATTTTCGTGAAAATCCATCGCCCAGTTCACACTACCACCACCTAGTAGAAATGTTTCACGAAACACTGCGTTGTGCAATATCGTCATCGGAAGGCGCTAGTGTGAAACGTCAAACGCAAAGAAAAACGATGGGCGCTCTTCTGGTTATGAAAGCCACAACCAAGATTCAAAAGGATCGTTAAAGGCGTGGTCAATGAAAATTTCGTCAGTGTTACGTTTGTTTGTCTGTATACATACCATGACAATGCTCACGAAAAAGCAAAAAAATACTACCGCTATGTATATTAAAAATTTTATAGTAAATTCTTTCTTCAGCCAAGCAAACAACACCAAAATAGTCAGTTAAAACTAATAAGTGATTTTGTTTATTATAATCTAACGAACAACATGAACAGTCGCGTTCTCAAAGGTCTTCAACTCAACGCTCTCTTGTAGACCGTTTGATGAAAAAAAAAATGTTCAAAAGAGTTACGAAATCTCACCGAAAGCACCATAGATAAACTAAAAGTGACTGGTTATGCCCAAATGTCCACATTGAATACAAATTTACGCATTTGCACGTCCTGCCGTCTAGACTTTGACAAACGAGCCATCTGTATATCATCGGTAAAGCAGGGCGCAGGAAGTTCGAAAACGACAACAACTGAGAAATTGCCAGAAGTGCTAAGTGCAGAGAGTCATGCCAGCGACATCTGTTTAAACAATTTAATCACGCCCCTTTTCAAAAATGCTTTGAAATATTCTTCAACATCTATACCCATTTCAATATTTTTAACGTTGAAAAACACGCTTTCAACATTCATCTTGAAGAAGAGGGAAAACACTTGTACTCATATGTAACAGCAAATTAATGAATAAACGACTAATGCGCGGAGGGCGTGATAAAATCGGAACATTACTGTACATATAATATACATAATACATAATAAAAACAGCTTGAATTACTCACGCAAGGCCATTAACAATAAAATCAGCATCAAACTGCGATTTCCGGCCGACATAATTTACACTGAAAAAAAATATTACTAAATGTGACAATTGTGAATTGTTTGAATTGTCATTACTTTTTTATTTATTAGTTTATCATTACCAAATTTTTATGGTAGATTGCTAATACAATGGACCGTTTTCCCTAAAAAATTACGTTGGTAAAATATAGGGTTTTGAGATATTTGAGTTTTTGTGACAAAAATGATATTTTTTAATGTTAAAAAAGATTATTTTTTCACAGTGTATATTTTCTTAGGAATCACCATTTAGTTATCTAACTTTGCTGAACAATAAAATTAGCATCAAACTGCGATTTCTGACCGAAATAATTTACACAGAAAAAAAAAATATCAAATGTTAAAATTGTGAAATGTTTGAAATGTTATAACTTTTTTGTTTAATAGTTTACCAGCACCAAATTTTTATGGTAGATTGCTGATACAATGGACCGTCTCCCGTAAAAAAATTACGTTGGTAAAAAGATAGGGTTTTGAGTTATTTGAGTTTTTGTGGCAAAAAATATATTTTTTCATGTTAAAAAAGAATTTTTCACAGTGTATATTTTCTTAGGAATCACCATTTAGTTATCTAACTTTGCTGCAAAATTCATAACAATCGAACGAACCATTTGGGCTGTGCATATTTTTGAATATTTTTGAACCATTTTCACATACACCCTTTTGAAAAGATAGTCGTGATTCAAAATAAAAAATTGATATCGAAAAATGGCGATTTAGATGGAACTGAAAAACTGTGCAAAGTTTCAGTTCAATAGAAAATCATGAATTAAAAAATTTCCTTAATTTTGATGCTGTTGCTTGGAATCGCTCTTCTGTAACACATTTATTCCTCTAGAATATAGTTTGTGAGGGTGCATAAATATTCATAATTTCAGCTAGGCCATTTTCTTATATTTAGATAATATGTATTATAGATTTTACCCCATTACTCCGAACGCCATTACCCCGAAAGCATATTTTTAAATGGGTTGTTCTGATGATGGTTTATATATATTTTTCGTAAAGGATATTGAAAGAGAAGCCATTTTTTTTCCTCCCCTGTTGGGGAAATTAAGCCACTGTGTCCAATAGGCTGACGAAAGAGAAGCCATTGTTGAACGAAGAAATAATTCAATAACATTACTGACAGCTTCAATACCAGAAGATACTGTTTGAAAGAATAACCTTAAAACAACATAAAGGAGTTATGCGTACTCTAGTGTGCGCAACTTTTCTTTCTATAATAAAGATAAATCAATCAATCAACTTTTTTTTTCTCTCTCACTCTCGTGAACAAACACAAGAAAGAAACAGATAAAAGAGGGGGCATTTTGCCTCTTATATCTCGCTCTTTCTTGAGTATATCAAAGAGAATGAGCGAGAAAAAAGAAAAAGCTGCGCACGCAAGTGTATGCGTGTTAGAGCTGATCTTGCATGAGATATAACTGTCAGCAAAGGTCCGTTGAATACTGGTTGTCAATACTGGCTCATAAGGCCGTAAAGACATTGATAGTTTGCACTATGCCAAATAATCATAAGGCTAGGTCAAAATAACACCGATCGAAAAATTGGCCTCGAAAGAACAGCCTATACCTAGAAGAAGGGAAAATCTCTTAAGGCAAAACTGGAAGCATTTTCTCATTTTTACGATTTTTGATTTTTTATTAAATAACGAAGCAATATTTTCAAAATTGGGTTTCGTGCACATGTAGAGTATGGATCAAGGTATCTTCTGAATTTTTTTGAGGTGGAAAATGTTTTCCATTTTTGCAGAAACCATTTTTTTGTGAAATTTTGTTCAAAAATGGTTTCTGCAAAAACGAAAAATATTTTCCACTACAAAAAAAATCAGAAGATACCTTAATCCATACTCTACATGTGCACGAAAACCGATTTTGAAAATATTGCTTCGTTATTTAATAAAAAATCGAAAACCAAAAAGTGAGGAAATGCTTCCACTTTCGCCTTAAGGAGGAATAGACAATTTGATAATTAAACTCTGTAACAATATAACTTAAAGAAAAAGCAACACATTCTTAACAACCTATAAATTAAAGAAGAGCAAATCTCCTATGGGTCCATTCATAAACCACGTAGACCAAATTTCGGTCACCTCAGACCTCTTCTCCTCCCCGTCATATAACTTTGTCCATACAAAAATTTGGAAAATTGTATAAAGCGTAGAGTATGGATAGACCTCCTTCACCTGAAACTCTACCTAGTTTATGCACGGCTTCTATACCACGAAAAACTCCTTGCAGAGTCATTGAACCGTCTAATAGTTATTAATGTAACGAGTTGCAAAAACTTGTTTTTTCAGCATGACTCGAGTTGCATTATGAACATTATGCCACTATTTTTTATTATGCAACTCATTTTAGTTGCATAATGAACCGGTTCGGAAAAATTGACCATTATGATACCAAATTGAGTTATAAAATAAAAATTATGATATTGAACTGCATAAGCAATATTTTCAGACGTAAAAAAAACCCGACAAGTATTATGCCTAAAAATATTCCAGAATTCCAACAACAACAAAAAAAACTTAATCATATATGGGACAGATAACAAAATGTGCGAACAAACTGCCAAAGTTTTGCTTCCCAGTTATGTTTTACTTTCTTTTTCATAAGGAGACGAACCAGCCAAGGACTGAATATAGAGGCTAAATCAATCAATCAATTTCTCGGATACTTATTCAAAACGACGTATCAACATAGGATTTGCGTGTATTATACGTCATTTTGAAAAAGTATTCGAAATTTCTTTTTTTATCAGAACCACGCTTTTCTTCACTATGTGGAAGAACCACTCATTATGTTTATACTTTTGATCACGCACACTAAGAATGAATCTCAGAATTCTGTGAAATTTCACCGAAATCTCAACAGCAGAATTTTCGGTAAACTGTTCGGTAAATTTTTGGTTCACCGAACGTACTGTAAGTATAAAAATGTTCATCTGTCAAATTCACCGAACATTTCGGTGATTTGTTTTACAGATTTTCTATGGATTCGCTGTTTTTTTGTAGGTTTCACAGAGCTTTCGGTGATTTTTCTACAAATTTTCGGTGATTTTTCTGAAAGTTATTTGCGTTTTTCGGTATATTTTACTGTTTTCTCAAATCTAAATCAGAATCAAATTAGTTTTCTATTCATGTTTTTTTTTTAATTATACTAGGGGAACTTGCGTATTTTCGGCAGTTTTGTTTTCTTTGTCATGGGGGGTTTTTTGAAACTTGTTGATCTCAAAGTTAGCCTCAAATCTTTCCCAACCAAGCTGAGTTATATGCCTAAATTTCAGGCAATTTGGCCAACAAAAACCCCCGATGACGAAGATAACAAACCTGACGACTATTATTTTTATTTTCAAACTCTAAACAAGGCGAAGGCATAATACGCAAATAAACGAAACGGAAGGGGCTGCTTTTTAATGATCGATCATGGGATGTTGCAACGCAACGCGATGACGTTTCCGGGTACTTCCATCAGAATTAGTGGGTGATTGACTACAAATAATAAATATTACTGATGTGCAACTAGTACTTACGTAAAATACCAACTAACCTATCGTTCTGTTGTTGGAAATCGTTCAATTTTCCAGTTTTTCACTTCAGTTTACCGATTTTTTGCTACTCTCACGCTATAACTATAAAACCTATTTAATTTTGACAATCTGCGATTGGAAATGCTGGCGGCTGCTGATTTTACAGAAATTTCACCGAATTCTGCGATTTATTTTTGTGTGCATAAAATATAAAACATCGTGAATGGCACCTACAATCTAAACAAAAGCATGTAAAGCAAGCATAAGTAATGACTCAACCATTCAGGACACGCCGTTTCAAAAAGAACAACAGTATCATAATACTTCACTCGTCGTGCAGTTTTATAATTAAACAGGTGCGCATTCTGGAAGGCTAAAACAGTTCACATCACAGAAAACAAAGACTTAGCAGTGCTGTTATTGGCAAACTGTACAATTGCTAAAAAATATTATTTTGAGTGAAACGTCTCCATTCATTCTGCTAAAGATGTCTGATATCAATTAGACATTGAACAATTACCCAGTCAACACACGATCGCATACCCGGGTAGAGGCTAATGGCAAACAAAGGACAAAATAATAACTGGTTTTGCCGTCATATCTCGTTTTGCCATTCTTCTGTTATTATGAAAAACTTAAAATGGCAAATCAATAGCAAAATATACAATCATAGCAAATCTTGACATTGATATGTTATTCATGAATAATGCTAAATAACACATCAATAACAAAAATTACTATCATGGTAAAACTTGCAATTTAGCACCTTTTATAATGAATTGTATAAAATATCAAAACAATAACATAATTTACATTCCTAGCTGAATTTGACATTATTTTGATATTGTGAGAAATTATTTATAAACATTAGGCACCATAACATATTTTACTCTTAATATACCATTAACTATTATATTGTATATTTCAAGCATAACAAAATAAAACTGTTTTTACATTGATTGATGAACTTTAATTTTATTGAAGAAAAAAAAATAGCTCTTTTTACCTTTCTTCTGCTACTTTGAAATAATAACTGAATCTACCATTATTTTAAAATTGAATTTGAACAACTAAACCTACCCTTATTTTGATCGCCACATAAACAGCTAAATTTGTTCTTATTCTGTTACCAATAACTCAAGAATGTCATATTTTGTTATTCACCGATAACAGTTAATTTGGGTCTTATTTTGTTATCAATATCTCAATAATAACTTATTTTGTTCTTCAATTTAATCCGCATGCTTTACCATTACTTTGTTATTACAATGGCAAAATAAGTTATTTTTAAGTTTTTCTGCTACCAAAATTTTGTTATTAGGGGTATTCACTAAACAGATTAAATTGCTGCGTAAGCCATGATTTTCTGCTTATTTGAAATGTTTCATAATTTTGCGAATGAAATAATCAAAGATTGCCTTGGTCATCGCGACGTTTAATCAGTTTAATCAGTTTACGCTGTTAAGTGAATCCCCCTATTATTTTTGTTATTTTAACTCCTATTTCAAACAAACAAATAACACATTTTGCCATTCAAACATTCTGTTTTAATGGTAAAATTTGCCATTCTTTTGCCATTAAGCTCTATCCGGGTATGATGTTGAATAGGATGCAAAAGTGGAGGCGATATACGCACAATTTACACGCGGTTAAATGGAAGCATGTACGCATATGGCCTACACTTTAGCATCCCGGGCAGAAAAGAATAACAGAACAATTGCAAGTTTTACCATTCAAAAAGAATTACTGAATGATAAAATTTGCCATTGGTTTGTTTGAAATAAGTGACAAAAGGGCAAAAATAATAACTGACATTGTACTATGAAATAACTAAAGAATGTCAAATTTTTACATTGCAATGGCAAACCAAGAACAAAAAAGGTTGAGAATTGCAAAATATACCATTATTGAGTTATTAAAAACAGAATAATATCAAAATTAGTTATTCGCCTGTCAACCAAAAAAATATCAAAACTTACCATTAGAATAACCAAATTTCAAATTTTGTCATTATGTTGTTCTTAATAAGTGCAAAACTGCGATGGTTCATCAAACTCGTAAGAGGTCAACAATATCTCACAAATTGCAAAATTTGTTATGATAGCAAAATAAGACATTAAGTAGTTATTCTTCCAAATTCTATAAATGACAAGCGAATGGCATATTTTGATATAATATCATATTATGCTATTGGCATGTTGTTTCAAGCTCTTCATGAAGAACTCATGAATGACAAAATAAGTTATGATAATAAAATGTGTTATTCTTTTGTTTTTGGTTTACCATTCACCTCTACCCGGGATCCTATTCAACATCATATAGGACTTTGTGTTTGCTGGGTAGACATTTTCAAAATAAATGGTTAGAATATGAAATTATTTATATCCTTAAGAAATTTGAACTAAGAAAAACCTTCACAATCCAACATATCCAAAGCGCTAATAAGAGCAAAACTAATCAGCAACACATTCGTTTGGTTGGCCGATCCAATATGTAGAGTACATAAATTCAATAAACATTTCCTATTGAATAAAGATGAGCATAATTTAAAAACAGTGGTAATTAGATTTTCAATACATGCTTTTCCATTTTTTAAGATACGGCTACGTTTAATGCTTTCAGTGGATGCTTTTGAAGGAAGCACTACATTAAACGACGGAATCACATGCAACACAACGCCCTGTGGCAAAGCCGAAAACTTCCCCTGAAAACTGTGGCGGTAATCGAACCTGTACTCCTCAGCACGATACGACCACGTGCTTGGTTACACGTGCCGCACGATCACAAAGCCATATGAAATTAATTTGAAATTTTGCGGGCTTTCTGCAATTGCATCTCGAAAAGAAATTCCACGAAATTTTGAACGAATATTGATAATTGACTAAATTGATGTAATTACATTCATCACATCAGTTCGAAGATATCTTATCACTGTTAGGTGAATTGATTCAAAGTTTTTCTTTCTGTTTCCTTACAGACGGCAACCATCCCATCTGATGGCGATTGTACACCACAACAGCGGCTGCTGGGAAAATCTCTATTTTCAGTTCGAGATCTGGGCCAAACGCTAACAACAGGCAGTCAGTGTCGATGTGTTGCAGCAGCAGCAGCAACCAACCAGATAGATAATCGTGGTACGCTAAAATCTCTCTCGTATTTTTTTTCGCCGAACAACTAACTTACTGAATACGCGCGGTTAGTTTTCCGTCCTCCGTAAGAATACGCGCCGTTCCTGCTGCGCACGAGCTCACCACCGCCGATAACAGTCCACCGACCAGCACAATGTGCGAAGAGAGAGTTTTACGGGAGACCCAGTACGAATCGTGCGTGCGTGCGTGAAAGACGGCCGGCGATGACCGCGTGCGAGTGAATGGCAACTTCAAATTTGCATTCGAATCGGTGGCGCTATAAGTGGTGCTAATTTTAGGGGCGAAGATTTTTTTTTCTATTCGGATGCATGTGTCGCTCAAGTGTGAGAAGTGATATTGTTAACGAAGCGATCGAGTGTTGCGACCATCATTTCACGCATAATCTGTATAGCAAAATATTTTGCATTTTGTGATTCGGAGGAAAATTCTCTAGGGTGGAAAATGTGAACGAATCGACATCGACGAAGAAAGTGTCGTGCTTGAAAAAATCAACGGTTCTTGCCAGTTGCATTGTCTGTGAGGATTATTTTTACAGCGCTCCCGGTCTGTCCCATAAATTACAGGGGAAAGTTATCTGTATTTTCATCAATTTCCCACCGGCATGTGATGTGCGACGTTCAGAGTGAAAACTTTTGAGGTGCATTTCAAACGAAAACAGCGAAATGTGAACGGCGTTGCTTGACTTGAAATGATGTTCACTGAAGTGTATAACTTTTAACCGCTTAGCTTGATAGAAATTAAATTGTTCTGTAGAACAGGGTAATATTGATCTGCAGAGTAATTCAGTGTTGTTTGTATGATTACAAAGGAGAGCCCGAAGGTTGAACAATGAACATTTGCACAAAAAAACATTAAACTCAGAAGCTGAATCTATCTCAATTGGGATGTTATGCCAAGAAAAACATGAATATGAAAGGTACACACAACGAGATTCATAAGCGATTACATCAGTATGTCTCCAGTTAGCCTAGTGGTTAAGGCTATGGATCGCCAATCCGGAGACGGCAGGGTTCGATTCCCGTTCCGGTCGGGAAAATTTTCTCGACTCCCTGGGCATAGTGTATCATTGTACTTGCCTCACAATATACAAATTTATGCAATGGCAAGCAAAGAAAGCCCTTCAATTAATAACTGTGGAAATGCTCAAAGAACACGAAGTTGAAGCGAGGCAGGCCAAGTCCCAGTGGGGACGTCGAGCCATATAGAAGCAGAAGAAACCAGTGGTACAAAACGAAAAACATAATCAAAAATTATTATTGTGCACGCAACAATACTCGGTTTACGGCTGCCGCTCTCCACCCTTTTCGGACACGACCAATTTTTGCCAGATCGTTCTCCACCCATTGTGCTCTCTACGCTAAATACCTTCTCGTGCCAACCAAATCAGTAGCGAGCACCAAGTTTGCAGGAATGCTGTTCGGCATTCATGTAACATGCCCTACTCTACACACCATATCCTTCCGGCTTTGGCCAATTTCTTGATGCTGATGCAGCGAGCTCGTGGTTTGTCCTTCGCCGCCATACACCGTTCTCATCCACACCGCCGAAGATCGACCTTAGCACGCATCACTCAAAAACTCTGACTTCTTGCAGGTCCTCTTCAAACATGGTACAAGCTTCGTATCCGCAGAGGGCCACCGGGCTTATCAGCGTTTTGTGCATGGTGCAATTGGTGCGGCGGTAAATCTTTTTAGTCCGGAGCTTCTTCTGAAGCCTGTACTGCCCCCACTCGCATAACTGTCCCATTTGACTTTTCATCACTTTTGAGTTAACGTTATGAATAGTCATCATTTTCGATGTACTTCCAAAAACAATAATAAAAATTATGATTTTTTATGTCAATATGTGAAAAAAACCAAGTCATGAGCGTCCCATATCAAAAGTACTCGCATAACAGTCCCATCATGGATTTATGTGTCACGTAACACAAAAGTGAACAACTTTGTAGTGATTTTAATATTTTTTACAGTTATATATTCATGTGCAAAGCAATCTGTGAAAGTTTGGAGATGATCGAAATATTCTTCAAATTTTGACGATTTTTCAAAGTTTTATATGGAAACAAGTTTTCAAACTTCTCTATCTCTCTTTTTGGCGTAACGTCCTCACTGGGACAAAGCCTGCTTCTCAGCTTAGTGTTCTATGAGCACTTCCACAGTTTTTAACTGAGAGCTTCCTCTGCCAATGACCATTTTGCATGTGTAATATCGTGTGGCAGGCACGAAGATACTCTATGCCCAAGGAAGTCAAGGAAATTTCCTTTACGAAAAGATCCTGGACCGACCGGGAATCGAACCCGTCACCCTCAGCATGGTCATGCTGAATACCCGTGCGTTTACCGCCTCGGCTATATGGGCCCCGCTTCAAACTTCAAACGCTGTTTTCTCAATTCCTACTTTTTGCAAATGGGACTGTTATGCGAGTGGGGGCAGTGTAGTAGGTCTGACTTCCACTGATGATTTAACGACTCATCCGTCAGTAAATCCGCCACTACCTCGAAAGTATCACCGTCTATCATGACATTTTCCTGCTGAACTTTTGTGGCATATCGTGACCTTATTGACGTAACCGTTCGAGTTCGGTTCCACCTACCAGCATGTACTTTATGTTTGACGCATTCACCACCACTTCGATCTTTGCTGCTTCGCGTTTTGGGCGGGTGTACAGCTATGCCACCATTCCAAATGTGCCGGCGATGACATATTGACTGTATATTGTAAAAACGTGACCCGTTTGTTGAGCCCGCCTCGTCGCATTACTCCTTCCAGAACGACGTTGGAGAGTAGCCATGAGAGTCCGACACCTTGTCACAGTCCCCGGCGAGATTAGAATGTGCTGGATAGTTCACTGGAAATTATTAGCAGTTTTACACAACGTCCATCGTTGCTTTGAGTAGTCTGGTGAGCTTGCCAGGAAAGCCTTTTTTGTCTATGATGTTCCATAGCTCTGTAGGGTCAATACTGCCGAATTTCGCCTTTTTTTTTCCTTCTAAACCATAGGGGGATAATCTGCTCAACAGACACCCTAACAGAAGGTTAGGGTAGTGTAGGTCTGACAGGCCGTCTTCTACAACAAAAGTAAAATCCAGGACTACTCTCTCCTCGTACCCACTAAACCATTCCTATGGTCACCAAACCCTACGTCTCTCCGGAACCACCAAGAAGGTATTGCTTCAGAGAGGGGCTAGTGCACATCGCACCCACAAGGTTAGCTGCGTAGCCTGCAGCAACGAACATCGATGACTCGCTTTGGAGAGTCCATCACGGTAGCATGCTGGCGCTTAGCCAGTTTCCCGAGTGGTCCTCGCCACTCCCTTTGTCCTCGGAAGGCGGGCAGAGTGAACCCCGCCCGCGCCCTACTGCTGAGCGGACATCAAGAACTGATGCCCACATGCAACCCGATCTGACCTGCCCGCAAAGGAAGGGTATCACTACCCTTCAGGCCCTATCAGATGCATCCGTAGGTTGCTGACGGCAGGGTCTCCACCTGCCCCGACCCTTGCCGGGGACCCCTTTCCAACCGCGGGCTTGGACCCTTTCCAACCCAGTAGACCGACGCCACGACAGCACCGCTACCGGGACTTCCTCTCCGCGGCCACTTAATCGCTGTAAGGGTCGATCTCGACCGCAGGGCACCGGTATGACCTACGAAGCCGACTCCGAACCCCTGGACCACCTCTTGTACTGCATCTGGACTAGCCATTCTCCGAGTCCACGCGCCACATCATCTGTAGCTCCCAGACGATGTGGGTAATAGCCGTTGAAACGGCGTTCCAGCCAAACTCATCCCTACACATCCTCTGGACCAAGTTGTCCGGAGTTGTGTCCTCTCCGCATGTGGCAAGCATGCGGTCACGCATTGTGCGAAAACGCGGGCACACGAACAAAACGTGTTCCGCCGTTTCCTCTAAACCATTGCACACTGGACATTCGGGAGAATCCGCATGCCCGAAACGGTGTAGATACTGTCGGAAGCAACCATGACCTGTAAGGACCTGTGTCAGGTGGAATGTAACTTCCCCATGGCGCCTATTAATCCAACTATCTACCCTCGGTATCAACCTATGGGTCCACCTTCCTTTGGTGGAACTGTCCCATCGCCGAATTTCGCCTTGAATTCGATGAACAGGTGATGCGCTGGGACTTGGTATTCGCAGCATATCTGCCATACGGTGAAGATCTGATCCGTTGTCGACCGGCCGTCGATGAAGCTGACTTGATAACTTCCCACGAGCTCATTTGTGACAGACGACGGAAGATGATCTGGGATAGCATTTTGTAGCAACAATCAAAAAGGTGATCACTCGGAAGTTCTCAAACTCCAAATAATCACCTTTCATGTTAATGGGGATGATTACTCCATCCTACCACTCCTCCGTTAGTTATTCGGTTTCCCAAATCCTGATTATGAACCGGTGCAGACATGCAAGCCCGTGCACAAAAGAGGGGAGTTGGGGGTTAAACCCCTCCCATTGACGATGATCCATACACTAGGTGCTCCTTCACCCTCTGCCCTCCATTGTCGCCTTTCTTGTGCACGAGCCTGCAGACATGTGCCACCATGGCCAACTTTTATGGGCCCATCTGGATGAGTTCAGCTGCGACACCAATCATTCTTACCAGAGCTGCTTTGTTGGTTTTAAGCAGTTTACTGGTATCCTTGACTTTCCTCAGCATGGGTTTCCGTCCTCTGCTGCATTTGCGTAGTCGATGCCTCCGTTGTAGTGGCCTCTGCTTCCACCTTTCGATCACCTCACGTCCGTACGTCAAGAGGCTCCTGTACTTATCCCTGTATATTTCGGCTCGCGGCACGAAGCCGTTGCGGGATGTGTTAAGCTTCTCGTAGGACTTCCGTGTTTCTTGGAAACGGCACAGCAGTTCCATTTCTTCACGCTCTGCATCTTCCAGCCGGCGCTTTTGCTCCCGAAAGAGGCGAGTCTACTGTTTCCACTTCTGTTTGTATCGTTCCATGTTCTGCCAGGTTACTTGCTGCAGCATTATCGTCAGCGTTGCATTATTCTTCTAGAAAATCACTCTGCGCATCTCGTCGAACCATTCGTTTTGCCGATCATATTTCACGTTCATACGCGCCAACTTGTGACGTAGTTGGGGGGGCGAGGCCTCTCAAAATCAATCAAATTCGGAAAATATCGACGCAGTTCACCTAATTTAGGCATATTTACGTGAAAACTAGTGCATTGAGCTGAAAAAAGTTGAATTTTGACCAATTTTGGAGAGCTTCGCCCCCCCAACTACGTCACAAGTTGGCGCCTATGTTCACGTTTAATGCTCTCGGCAGTTGATTGATGGTTTTACTGTATTCAAGTAGTCCCCAAGAGGGGGCACATCGAGCTCACCCTTGTCTGGCAACACTGCCTCACGATTCTGTGCGTATGCTGAGCCCACAACCAATTGCTTCAGTCACTCTTGGTTGTAGAGTCGAGTACACCAGTACAGTGACGCCCATCAATCAGTAGTACGAGGTAGATTGGCGAAATCGTGTGCTGTGGTGATCTCCAGGTGAACAATAAAGAAGACTGCCTTGGAAAAGGTGTTGCATGTAGCCTGTGAGTAATTCTCGCTGAAACCAGGCCGCCATTTACATAAAGTCTGGGATTTCAATTATTTCTTGCTTATTCGCTAGAATATGATAAAAAAGGACGAAAACCACTTTGGTTGGGTTAAATTGATGAACCCCTCGCTTGGCAAGGGGCTGGCAAGGTGACAAAAAAGACGATTTTTCAAATTTCAAATTTCACCTAATTTATCGCATGATATCTCAAAATGTAATGTTGTAACATATACAAAACTTCTCTTTTCTATGAAGGGAAAGTATAGACCTTTCATTTGAAGTTGAAAACTTTTTGGCAGCCATCTTGGATTTGGTCGCCATTTTGAATCATTAAATTGTGATTTTCGCTGTGTTCGCAACCACCGATTCCAAATCCGAACTCATCATTAGAAACCTGAGAGTCTAAGCTTTCCAAAACATTCAAAAAAAAAAAATAGATGTGCATTGACCGCAACAATGATATATCGATGAAAACGTTAGGCCACCTCCTATTCTCCCATACATTTTGCTGCAGACGCCACGCGCATGCATGCGATTCCACCGATCCCGTTATCGCACGATCAGATGCGTGCGACATATAAAAGTAAAGTTTTGTATATGTTACAACATTAAAGTGTGGGGCGATAAATTAGGTGCAATTTGATAAGAAATCGTCATTTTTGTCACCTCGTCAGCCCCTTGCCAAGCGAGGGGTCCATCAATTTAACCCAACCAAAGTGGTTTTCATCCTTTTTTATCATATTCTAGCGAATATGCAAGAAAAAACCCAAATTAATCCACCTAGTGGTGATAGTGCATTTCTCGTCGAACATGTTCTCACAATCTTTCCGGCAACGTAAGTCAAAGTGTTTCTGAATCCGAATATTTTTATAGAAAAGCAAGCATTTTATCAAAGACATCTTTGAATTGACTTAAGACTTATTGATTGCACATAGTCCGACGTTATGTTCAATGTATAAGCAGGGCTGAAAAATATCAGACTTCTCAGTTGACTGCTTGAGCACTTTGTTGAGCACCTTCACTAACACTGGAGGCTGATCAATATCAAGACGATACTAACAAGCTAAGCTATAACTCTTTACACAATCACAGATCACAAAATTTTTTTCTGAACATTTGGGCTATATCTTATTGACCGTTGAAAACAAAAGCGATAGGTAGTGAGTATAGTGCGACGTCTGTTTGTATCTGGGTTTAATTTGTAAGATTTTGTTCTCTTACACATATTTATCGCTTGCATTGATTTTATTTACTTTCGTAGTTCCGGCGAAGCACCAAACGCTGGTTGTGCAACCCTACCGGTAGTCTGTAATGTGATATGAGCCTATTTTCTAGTTAACCGTTCCTCGTGTTATTCAAAAAGCCGTGATGTAATATGTTGCATGGTACATTTGGTTACTTTCGATGCGGTACCGGAACAGGTTTCGGAGCACACCGGGTCTCCCAAATATAGTCTGAGACTATTTCATTGCTAACGTCCATTAGGTTACCCAAAAAAACACGATTTGATTTATCTCATGCATGGGTGGGTATAGATCACTTTTACATTTGACCACTTCCAGTGGGACACCCAAAACTGGTTTCGGGACACTACCGGTTGTCTAAAATATGGTCTGAGGCTATGTTCTTACGAATCGATCATCGTGTATTAAAAAAAGCTGCTATTTGATGTACTGTCAAACACTTATTTGTGCATTTCGCCAGTTCCGGCGAGACACTCGAAAGTGGTTCCGGTACACTAGCGGTAGTCTTAAAGTGGCCTGAGACTTTTCTTGCTGACCGTTCTGCGCGTCATCGAAAAAGCCGATATTTAATGCGCGGTGTGCATGCGTTTGGTTCCGTTCTACATTTGACCACTTCCGGCGGAGCACCTGGAACCGGTTTCGGCACAGTATTGGTTTTCCAAAGTGTGGTCTATGATTGTTTCTCTTGTTAACCGTTCATCAGGTTACCAAAACAACTATTTGGGGGGTTGGTTCTCCTTTACATTTGACCACTTCCGATGGGGCACCCTTAATCGGTGAGGAATACTACCGGTTGTTCCAAATATGGCCGGAAACTTTTTTTTTTTGCCAAATCAAGATACCTAAAAATCCGCGATTTGATTTGTCGCATGGGTTTGGTTCACTTTTTTGTTTGGCCATTTCCGGCGGGACACCCGGAACCGGTTCCGGATCACTACCGGTTCAGATACATATGGTCTGAGAATATTTTCCTGCTGACTGTTCATCAGGATATCAAAAAAGCCACTATTTGATATGTCGCATGTATGGGTTTGGTTAACTTTTAAACTTGGTTACCTCTGGCAGGACATCTGGAACCGGTTCCGGAACACTAATGGTTCCGATATGCTCTGAGAATGCTTTCCTGCATACTGTTCATCAGGTTATCGAAAAAGCCGCGGTTTGATATGTCGCATGCATGGTTTTAGTTCAATTTTATGTTTGGCTACTTCCGGCGGAACAACCGGAACCGGTTACGGGTCACTACCGGTTCAGATATGGTCTGAGACTATTTTGGTACTTACCATTCATCAAGTTATCAAAAATGCCGTAGTTTGATGTGCCGCATGCATGGTTTTGTAGCGTTTTCATATCTGGCCCCTTCCAGGGGTACCGGTTCGGAACACCTAAATGGCCATAACTCCGGAACGGCTGGACCGATCTGAACCATTTTCAATAGGAAACAATGGGACCAGATTCCGCGTCGAATGAACCGTCGGTCATTAAAATCGGTTGAGGTTTACATCCAAAAAGTGATGTGAGTTTTTTTGTACACATACACACATACACACATACACACACAGACATCACCTCAATTCGTCGAGCTGAGTCGATTGGTATATAAGACTTGACCCCTCCGGAGGCTCTATCAAATTTTCGTTTTTGGAGTGAACATATAGCCTTTGGGTACACCTTGGTGCACGAGAAAGGCAAAAATTGAAATCCCAGACTGTATGTAAATGGCGGCCTGGTTTCAGTAAGAATTACTCCTGTAGGAATTCCTGTAGAAGCGAACTTTCCAATCATTGGTCGTCTGAACTTCTCCTGGCTTAGGGGCCATCCATAAACCACGTGGTAATATTGGAGAAGGGTTAGTCAAAGACCACGGTTCATACAAATAAGAAAATGTGTATGAACAAAAGACCACCCAAGTAACCAGTAAGCATTTAAAATAGCATTAATCCAGCATTATGGTAGTCCTTACGACAATGCATATAATACTAATGGCCGTATATGCGCCTATAGTGCTACCTCACAGCAGGTTTTGGCAAAATAACGGGCTGCCTGAGTACAGCACCTTCAGGAACGTCGTATCAAAATGTCAAAGAAGCGTAACGTCTCGTCGAGCAAAACAAAACAAAAATAAATTTACGTCCGCTCCTCGATCTTCGCGCCTCCTCGTCGTTGGACACTCCAGCTGATGTTAAAAGTACTTTCTAGCATATTTTAATAGTTATTTGGATTTGAACTTACGATCCAGAGATTATTCGTCCATGTTTGCTGCTCAAGTTTTTGTTCCATGCTCCAGGATATGCAACAGCTGTTCCGATGGCGTGCGCTGATTTAACCCCCAATATAAAGAATAATTTGGAAGCAGCTTCAGTTCCAACACCCGCATTTTCATTCCCTCTTCGATCTAGCATATGATTCCCTATTCTGCATAATTTTAAGACTCGCCAAAGCATTCACCGATTCGGTACATACTTTTCGACAAAATGATACATGGTAATTGTTCGTTGGCCATGTTCCTAATCTGAACCAGCAGCAGTAATGTTTGCTGTGGAGCTTTTGGATGAGTTCGGAAAAAAACCAAGGGAAAAATGAATAAAGAACTCAGATGTACAAATAAGTCAACAGAGGCATAAACTATGAAGAAAGAGACAACATGCGTTATCAAACACGTAACATATCTTCCATACTCTTTGCTCTTAGCATTTGAAGAGCAGTTAAAAAGCATTTTGTATGCTTCCAGCCGAAAACACCTCAAGCAGTTGAAGTGCTAGTTAACAGCCAAAAGCTTTTGAGCAGCACAGCTTATGCTAATTCAAGGCAGCTATGCATTCGAACTGCTTATGTAGGGCAGCAAGCAGTTAAAATGCTTAATACGGTCTGCTCTACGGCTTATCCAAATGCTTAGTGGTTACCTGGGCCCACAGAGGGGAGGGATTCAAAATCTCCCAAAAAATGATCACGTGGTTCAAGGACAGGCCCTTACCTGAGCGAATAGCTTTCCTATGGTGGCTTTAGCAGCAGTCATTTCCGCGTTCAAGCTGCGCGCAGAACGCATCCTTGTTTCATGAGTGCTTCTGGAAGAAGTGCACTGTGTGATTTTTATGCTTTAGTTAAAAAACGGATTCTCAATCAGTAAGAGTATGTTGTTTTATTTTTTTTTGAAAAAGTTGCTGATCCTGTTTTTGTCCATTCATAATTTCCTTTAAAAACTTCATAATGAATTCCTCTAGAAATTGCACCAAGAGACTTCTGCATAAATTTGACTGGAGTTTTCAACAAAAAATTCTTTGAAAAATCCTTCAGTTTTTTTTTCCAAAATTTCTTCAAAAATATCCCTAAATGCTTCTTTAGTATTTAAGGGTTGTTTTTTTTTTCAGAAATTGCAACAATGGATTACTTCTAAGGTTTTGCAATAATTCCTCTAAGGAAAAGCCCTACAAAGATTCCTTTTTAGAAATTGTTCAGGTGTTTCTACCAGAAATATCTCCAGGCATTATTTCAGAGATTTCTTCAACATTATTTTCAGATATTGCTCCAGGGATTTTCAGAAGTTCTTTCTGAAATAATATATGTTATTACTGAAGGTATTTTTCAAGGAATCCCTGAAGCAATTTCTAATGGATTTTTTAAAGAAATCCCGTGAAAAACTTTTGGAGATACATCTGGAAATATCTGTGGAAACCCCTAAAATTAAAAAAAAAATGTATTATTTTTCTTTCTTTTTGAACTTTTTTTTTCTGAAGGAAAACAACCCCGAATCAATTCCTGAATTAATCTCAGGAAGAATTCCTGGAGATGTAAAAGTCATTACAAGGAGAACTTTCTGGAAAATGTTTTGAAGAAATTTCTGTAAGAGCTTCTGAAAGAATCCTTGAAAAAAATCTACAGGATTATGTGCAAGAATTTGCAAAAATATAGCGGAGAAATTCTAGAGGAAATCTTTGAATGAATTCATAAAAGAACTTTTTAAATACTTCTAGAGGAAATCTTACAATTTCTGAAGAATTATGGGCAAAAATCTCCAAAACAATTTCTGCATTAAGCGTGAAAGAATTTCTGAACAAAACATTGTAGAAATTTTAGGAATTTTAGGAATTACTGAAGGAATTTCTGTAGAAATTAACATTTTTGAATGAATGTCTGAAGCGATATCGGAATGAATTGAAGATATTCCTAAAAATAGTCTTTAAAAATTCTCAGAGATTTCTCCAGGAACAAATCCTGCCTGGAGCATTTCCTGAAGGAATTCCTGATATAATCTTTGGAAAAATTCTTGAAGAAACATTGGAAAAAAACTGAAAGAATTTCTGAAGAATGGTTTGAACACATTCTTGAAGGAATTTAAGGAGCAATCCCTGGAGGAATATCTGGATGCACTTCAGGAGAAACCCCAGGAGAAACTTCAAACAGAAACTCTTGAGAGTTTTCTTGAGAAATATGTGGAGAAATACCAAGGAATAATTCCATAAGGGCTTTCTAAAAAACGCCTGGGAATTTCTGAAGGTTTGCATGGAGGAATACCAACAACAAATTCTGAAACAATACTTTAAATTTGTGTACTTAGTGCTAACGTAAGAACAAACACAACAATCACGAAACGCGACGCGAGATAAGACACGACACTGGTCGGACATTGTCCCGTAGATGGGCTGCATCGAGCCCGAAACCGGTCGGCGTTAAGGTAATTTTTAAATTATTTTGACGATTGTAAGAACCATAAGTGTCGTGTCTTATCTCGCGTCGCGTTTCGTGATTGTCTGAAACAATACTTAAATAGAGATTTATTTGAACTTTTGAAGGAATCATAACGGGAATTTCCATTGGAGCGTACCAGTATAGGAGGCAGTGTTGAAAATGCCATTTCGTCAAATCTAAATTCAACCACCCACAGCTCATTTTAGAAGCTGAACCTGAGAATATGGTATATGAAAAACGTGTGCGGCTAAACCAGTTCTATAAAAAAAATCACGGAAAACCCGTTGTTTTTCGAATATTTTAGGTAAATGTCATGGACTACTTTCGAACAATTATCGATCGATATTCACCATCAGCCTACGACCAAAGCTCTCACCGGGGTTGGTTACCCGATCTTCCCTAAACTTGTAGGAGTTGCTCTAGTAATCTCAATAGGATCTGAATTTCACAGTCTTTATCATGCCGTTGCTGTGGTGGAATTCATCACATAATGATCACTGTTTGTCCCAGATGTTGTTACTGTGGCTTATGTTCTGAGCCGACGCTTCTGTTCTGTCCACTATCAACGCAAAATAAAAATTGCTATCGCCTGTATGAACTACACAAAGTTGACTAAAAGGTCTGTCTTTGTAACGGTGCAAACATTGTGCTTCTTAAAAAGGAACTCGAGCCAGAATTATGCGGATAACTTTTGAATCTCACGGAACTTGTGGTAGATTAAAATGCGATCAATGTTGCCCTTCTTTACGGAATCAAAAAGTCAATGTACTTATTTCATGTGGAAAGTGCATTTTTTTTTCTCATACAGTTAAATTGTAGATCGAAGCAGTAACACGAATAATGCAAACAAAAATGTGACTTTCAATCCCACGAACCGACGGATGATGTGATATGAGATAAGTTTGAGTGTTTAAAAATAAGTAGCAATCTTCGACGACAACAACCACCACCGCCGTTTTAGCTAGTGAATGCGAGCGTCCGAAAGTGTGATTACCTACATTGTGTGCATGCAACGTATAGCTAGGTGCATCTATTTAGAAAATAAAGAGCCAAAAAGTGTGTGATAAAAGTGGGTCACGTCTAAGGAAAATCCTCGCGCACTCCGTTCGAAACGCAACAAGGTGAAAATCGTTTAGACGCCGCGAAGATAAAAGTAAAACCCGCCGCTCCTGCTGCTTGGAAGGTGTTCAAACCGGCTGTCAGTCAACGCCGTCGCCGCCAATTTGCCAAACCTGAATCGGACGTCGGAAGCGAGCGTTGCCGAAACGAAAATGTCCACCTCGTCGATTGGCCGCGAGGAGGAGCGGAAACCGCTCATGGAGGAATTCTACCGGCAGCGACGAATACTGCTCGGGTGCACTCTGCTGATCGGTCTCGCTGTGATAGTGTGGATCGTTGCCATCTCCACCGATCATTGGTTCATCGTAACAGGTGGTCAAGGTACGTTGGATTTTCTTAACCGGACCGGACACTACTGTCCGGTCGGTCGATTATCTGTGTATATGTGAGTAGAATATAGGCATGATTTCTCGAGCGCAATCTGACGACTGCTATGAGGAGCGGATCGTCTATTCGTACGCCTACAAGTAGGAAAATGGAAAATCTTATTTAGCCACGCGCTACACACTCCTATAATTTTCTCACTTAGCGAGTTGTGTGGAAAATGTGTAATAATTTGCATTCATGATTGCCGCAATTAGGAGTTTAATGGGGAAGAACATTTGCAATTCTTTTCAAAATGAGTGATTAGATGTGGTTGCGCTACATGTTAATATGAGTATGATAATAAATTACAAATTACAATTACAAAGAGCTTCAATGTATACTTGTGGATGAGAATTGATAAATAGAAGTATTGTCTACATTGTTTGCTTTCGTAGCATTCGTAACTTGATTCGAAGATGACCTAACATTGTATTTTGTGTAATGCATTCTCAATTCTATTAAGTCCCTTTAAAGGGCGATGTAAATTCATGGTTTTTGTGGATTTTTTCAATTATTTGAGTAATTGAGAATGCTAGCCTAATGCCTCAATAACAACCAGACACAAAACAGAAGCCGTCTATGCCAGGGGTTTTCGGATCGTGCACCGCAGTGCACTTGGTGCACCGCACAGCCATGACAAGTGCACCGCGACACTTCAGAAAATTCTTGCATTTCATTAGGGCAAAAGTTAGCCTGTTCATAGTAAAAACAAATAAACAAATATTCAAATTGATTACCTGTTTAATAAAAGGTACTTCGAAATCATTATAACAAGGAATCCATGGCTAAACTATGGAATGGTGCTCCAAAGGATTGAAAGTAAACTTATTCCCACGCCGGCCTGAATCCATCAAAAACCCTGGCAGATATTCGCGAGGAATCATGGAACAAGTCTACAAAAACTCTCCTCATAAGTATCATATTTTTTCCACGAACTCGTAGTGGATATTCACGAGTACCCAACAAGGAATTTTCAATGAATTCATTAAATAACTAAACTCACTAACATTTCTGAGTCTTTGCCCAGTACCAGAGAAAGAATCTTTCACTGCTCCAAGAACCGGTTGACCTTGAAATCTATTGACAACGTTTTTAGGATTTTCAAAGAAACTTCGCCTGAATTGACAAAAGTACTTGGAGAAAATTTATCAAAAATCTTGGCTATAATATGTCAAAGTTTTGAAAATGAAACTTCCAAGAGCATTGCAAGAATTTTTTCAGATATCCAGTTGAAGTCTTGGGAAAACGTGTATCAAAAATTACACAGGGGTCATCAAAAACCGAGGTTCTCATTTTGATTCCTTGAAAACAAAATGTCACTAACTTGGAAGGAATTTTACTGGGATTTTTTTTCTGGATTTCACTCAGCGTTCATAAAGATCTTGTTTGGTTTCTTAGATCTCAGCAAGACATATTCCAAGTCAATCGAATAGCTGTGCCACTTCACTTTGCTCCGATAAGTAATGGAAAAGTCAGTGTGAAAAAATGCTAACGACGAGTATATGCACCTGAAGTCGTTACGAAAAATACGAGTTTTTTTTTTTTTGACAAGTTGCTTTTTTTAAGAATAATAAACATGTGCACCGCGGAGAGATTTATTTTCAAAAAGTGCACCGCGATTCAAAAGGTCTGAAAACCCCTGGTCTATGTGATGCACACTTCCCATCTTCCTGACTTCACTAGATCTTCCTAGTCCAACTTTACGGACCAGTGGCACGAAGAGTGGGTAGGACACGTAGGACATGTCTGGGTACTGGACAGGACAGTTCATGTATTGTCCTACCCATGATTTTGGAGAGACACAAAGAAAAATTGCAATATATTCCACAAGTTATTCTCCTCTAGAATGGATTGGAACCTTTGAACAAAACTTTGGTATTAAACTAACATCAACGGAAAAAATTCGGCTGCGCCGCTTAAATTTTACAATTTTTCTAGCAATTTCATTATTAACTCCTCTAAAGATTCATTGAAGAATCTGTCAATGTCTCTACAGAGCATTACTCAATGGATTCAATAAAGATAATTTCTATAGAAAAAAACACGAAATTCTGCAGATCGCAGCGAGATCCTCCAGAAAATTATATAAAAAGTGCAGGAACTCCATTGACATATTATAGCATTCATGTAGGAATAGCTTTAACATGGGCGGAGCCAGTTTTTTCTTGCTTCTTACTCACTCTCCTAAACACGAGAAAGAGCGGGATGGTAGAGGATGCCTCCACTTCTATCTTTCTTCTTCTCGTTTATGTTTTGGGGAGTGAATAAAAAAAAAGAAAATGCTGGCTCCGCTAATGAGTTTTTATTTAAGGCATGCGGTACAAATCAGGACAACTATTCGAACAAAACCTGCCTTTTAATCGATCACCAAGTATTGCAAGTATTGACAACAAATGCAAGGATGCTACTTTTGACATGAACCATAAACATCGCGACTCGGTGGTAAAACTCCAATATCAGGTTTATTTTGTTGCGTTGTTTCATGAATCCTTCAACAGTTGCCAGCATTTTTTCGTATGATGTTTCCTGGCTGGATTTCTTTAGTAACACTACACGCGAAAAAATCCGTTCTGATAAACGTGAACAAACAAACGCAAATAAGGTACACCGGAGCAAGTTGAAACGGGTGGGGCAAGATGAAACAGCGGGTTAACATGATGTTTTCTAATGATAATAAACAGTTTGATCGCCATAACGGATAGGTTTTTATTTAAACAATCTTTTAACGAAGGATAAATTACTAAATTGTATTGAAATCTGTTTCAAAACTTCGTGTTTCATCTTGCTCCACCCGTTTTAACTTGCCCCGGTGTACCTTATGAGAACAAACAAATATACACCGTGAACTGGAACTAGTTTCAGCTGTCAATATGGGCGTTCTAGGAACCGTGACATCTAGTTCACGGTGTACATTTCTTATTGTTGTTATCGTTGCTATGCATAGTTCCCGTTTGTTCCCGTTACGGTGACTGAGAGTGCACGTATATCGGAACGGTTTTTTTTTTTGCGTGTAGATTGCATTTTTGAACTTGGTAAGCTGATGATTATTTTGAGTGTAGAATCATACCCTGAGTTCGAAAACGTGAAGGAATAAAATCACAGTTGAGCGAAAAGTTTTTCGGCTTTCCTCTCTCCATACAACAAGGCTTGAAATCGGCTTGTTCTATTTTTAAGCAAAGTTGCTCCCTTCAAACATCTCCTTTTCCGTAACCAAAGCTCCGATTGAGTTCATGTTTTACTGTAACTGGCTAACATCTAATATAACAGATGTTCTTACTAAAAAAAATAGAAATCTTCAATATTTTTTTAAAATTTTGATTGGTCAATATAATCACCAATATCTTGAATCCCACTAAGTTGATGCAAAAAATATGTTCAGGTCATCGAAACATATTATATTCAACTTTCTATTTATGCAAAAAGATTGAAAATTGGATGACCGCAGCGGAAAATATTTATATTTTAGTAAATTCCATATTTTTAAAAACTGCAGAGCTCGATTTTCAGGGAAAACTCAAGAACTGCACTACTTAAATTTTTTTGAAGCACGATCTTCATATCAGCACATAATTATGCATCAAAAATTGTGTTCATTGATAGAAGTTCAGGACTTTCGGTTTTATTTTGTAAACTAGTGTAATTTCTCCTAGAATTACTGCAAATATTTACAAATGATGGGGTTAGAAGCAAAGGGGTGTAAGTGACAAAAACCCACTTTCGAGTAAATGAGGTTTGAAGTTTTTCTTCAATTTGTTATCCCATACAAAATGTATGAAGTTTCAAAATCGACCCAATTTTCTACGATTTATTGTAATTTTTCTAATCATCGTAAAAATAATCTTAAAAAAGTTCCTGAAAGCTGAAATCTGAAAAATTTTTTTGATATGCTCAGCTAAAAATCGACAAAATGGTCACTTACACCCCTTTGATTCTGGGCCCCTCAAATATTATCAAAATGCCAAGAATTAGACGGAAAATTCCATACGAAATTCGGTCATATCTTTCACTATAAAATTCTTCGAAAAATTTCCAGGGATTCTATGAACGAAAAATTGTTTAAATGATTGAAAATGTTCAATCCAATTCATCAATGACTGCAAGAGACATTTTTCTAAGGAATCCCAAATAAGCTGCTACAAGGATTTCAGCAAAGTGTTTAAGGATTTCTCTAGGTGATACTGTATAAATTGTAACAGTAAATTTTCCAGGTATTGCAAGAATAATTGTTACAAGGATTCCATCAGAAACTTTACATTGAGCACCTCCTTCTTTTTTCGAAGTAAAGCATGCAACAGAAATTCTATCTTGGCATTTTTATGAGACTTCCAAATGGAATTTTCATTTGCAATTATCCAAGTATTTTTTGCCTTAAATTTCTCCAAAGTGATACCATGAAATTCACAATAAAATTCAACATATTAATTATATGTTCCAGGATTGCCATTAGAAAAAACGGGATAGGGTATCGGGATGCTTCGTTGGCATAGTCCCCTCGTTCGGCCTATCTCAACGTTAACCAAAAACTCAAACAAACACGCATAACTGGATATCGGAAAAGCTATGCGGCAAACAACTGTAACATTTCGTTTCAATTTTAGCACTTTGGAGCATTAAAATTGAATGAAAATGCCTCTATGTTTATCTTTTGTAGACGCCATGATTCTTCGGCTAAGTGGGTAGTCTATACACATGATCATAAATGGCATGAATCTGGAACATTTCGAACTGACTTTTCAATAACTGAACATTTGATGCGACGGTCAAAGACTGTATTTTGAACTTGTATATTTGTTTTCAACGAATAATAAATATTTTACAAATTGAATGTGGGCCGAATATTGTGGACATTTTTTTCACTAGAGTAAAGTGGGGCAAAAGTTCGAGTGGGGCAAGAGTTTCTTTTGAAGTTTTTGAGCTCAATTCAAATTATATCTTTCGGGTGCCAAGGTTGTTCGAAGCCTTTTTGAAAAAGAGTCTTTTACTCCAAAAATTATGAAAATTGATCAATATTTCGAAAAGTTATGACAAAATGTTGGTTTTTGATCAAAACATTGTAATATGCGATGGTCCTTCCAACGCATGGAATGGAATTGTAATAAAATCGAATTCGTTATTTTACTTTGGGGCGTAACTAGGTATATATTGAAGATTCTTTAGCATGTTTAATTTTTTGCAAAAAAGATTTGGAAATCATATTTTATACATAGTGGGGCAAAAGTTCGATTTGTGGGGCAAGAGTTCGAGTCATATGGCAACTTTAGGTAAAACCCTAAAATTCTGCAAAATGTACATAGTATCTCTAAAAATGATGGAATCAGTGAGAAAATTCGATTAAAGTTGAAAAAAATTGTTGTTTTATCTGAATTTGGCGAAAACTACTAATTTTTGGTGGAGGAAATTTAACCCTGATTTGGGTGATATCCAGATCGAACTTTAAAGTGTATTCCAGTTCCAACATCAATTAATAATTGGTTTTAGGTATTCCAATTACCAAAGTGTCGAAATAGTGTGCTACGGTTAGCGAAATACCACAAACACAAGATTCGAACTTTTGCCCCAGTGGTGGGGCAAGAGTTCGAATAAGACACACACATACAAAAAGTGTTGTAACTCAAAATTGAAAAGACATATGGCATAACTTTGTTCAGCAAAGTTTAGCTCATGGATGGTAGAATCACCACACGGTATTCATATATTTGTATCTGCTTCGATTTCTTGAAAAAAGTTGAATTTTCAACTAGGGTCGAACTTTTGCCCCACCTTACTCTATGTACACAAATCTTGGCCCATCACTAAAGTGATGTCAACAACACCGGTAAAGTGACGTCAACAACATTGCTTGCGTAAGAACCAGAAAGAACGAACAGGAAGAAAGATTTTGTGTACTGTGAGTGTAAAAATATAACACAATAATAGGGTTGCGTTGTTACCGTTAATAAATTAAGAAAGAACTTTAGTTTAAGTAATTCATTTACAGTTTTTTGAAAATTTTGCTCCGAAAATGTAATTTACAAGTAAGATTGGTGAACAAACAGAGATAATACTTCAGTAGAAATATTGAAAAAAATGAGATAATAAGTGGTTCTAGTGCATGGACAGCAATAGACCAATGTTGTATCCACTAATAGGCCAATTTTTGTACCATAGACCAACGTTGCATACCATCGCATCGAATGTTTTCAACTTAATAAAGTATTTTTTTTGAATATTAACGTTAGTTTACTTCCAATTAGTGAAACAATAATTGCCTAGAGTGTGTAATAGAATCAACATATTATTTCTAGTGCT
This sequence comes from Aedes albopictus, assembly GCF_035046485.1. NCBI lineage: Eukaryota > Metazoa > Arthropoda > Insecta > Diptera > Culicidae > Aedes > Aedes albopictus. Next base: position 358,245,777 of record NC_085137.1, read on the forward strand.
ATTAATTCATGAGTTATGGTCAAAATTGTCAAGGCGGTTTGCAAATTAGGCCAAGGAATGGTACATATACCCTAATATAGCATTAGATTTGAAAGACTTGAAAGTTATTCAAGAACTGCTACAAAAAATTCTTATGGTTCCATGCATTTGTTTTACCCATGCAATTGGACGGGTTCGCGCCTCTGTTATGGACCACAGGCCGCAAGTCATTAACCCATAATCCGCCCAGCACCCTATTTATAGAACAGAACTGTTGTAGTTAATATTTTGAAAATTACATAATATTTCAGCTTACTATCTTCGGAGTAGTTGTCTATCTGTAATCACTCTAATACCCCAATTTTTTATTTTGATCCAATAATCATTTTTCGTTGTCTAAAATCGATTTAAACATGTTTTGGAAGGTGATTGTTTATACTCCACGATTTTACGAATTTTGGTTTTTAATTTTTCTAATTTTTATTTCTGAACATCCCTACACTTTTATATGTTTCCTGGAAGCCTATTTGGTATACCGATTTTTACGATCAACGATCACGATCAAATCTGACTATACATGTCAATGGTTGCTACTCCGTGATTGATCTGAGCTGGTACCAATTGCACTGAGATCCAAATGAATAAGGGCTGGGACACTCCACTTATTCTTAAAGTGCAATTCTAGCAGCTCATACATTTTGGATCAATAACGGCGCCGGCCACGTCCTTATAGTCAGTTGGGAAGGGAAAGGAATGTTAGAGTGTGCTGGTTGTTGCTACTAAAGACCGAGATCACCTCTGCATCCCCACAAACAGCACGGACTGGGGTATTTGTTAGACGGAAAGGATGGGAGATCTGGGAGTCACCGTTGGGTCGGTGATGCGATCCATGGATAGGGGGATATTTACAGTGTTCGTAAAGTGATAGATTGTGTGGTGAATGAGGTGAATAAGGTCAAGCGGCACAGCACGCTTTGGTTGCATATAACTTGTAGGCGTTATATACACTGTGCTGTGAGTGGAAATTAGAAGGGAGGGAAACGACTTTTTTCCAATTCGTTTCTGGTTCTAGCGATGGCTATGAACATATGAATATACATGAGTTGTATATGTAGAGAAGAGAGAGAGAGAGATAGAGGAAGTGGATAGAAAGATACAAAGTAGAATGAAAAGAGACGGACCAGGGATTGAACCCATGACCTTCTGCATACGAATCAGAAGCGGTAGCCACTAGACCACCAAGCCCGTCTTTGGTATACCGATTTTTAGGACGAAAACGAGATTTCATGTTTATTGTTATGGTTATTGGTAAAATATTTTTAACTATTTTTTTCCTTGAAAAATTTTATTTTCCTTGGTACTTTTTGGAAAATTGCTTCAGTGTGTATTCAACTCCCTTAAACGCTTTAACTGTAATAGAATTATTCAGGGAACTTTTAAAATACGTTATTTTTTGCGATAAATACAAAAGAAACCATGACATCTGAAAGGTGAGCCAAACATCAATTTTTCCATGATTTTTTTTTTTAATGTTAATACGTTTTAAAAGACACCAGAAAACATTTTGAGATATACAGAAAAGTCCTATATATCAGCTAAAAATATAAAAGTTTTGATTGCTTAAGCAAGAAAAATGCTTAAACTTAAAGGTGGGGTTGGGTATTAGAGGCACAGATAAACAGACGTCTTACTCTATCCACTTCCCATTGTTTCTCTTTTAAGCGGACTATTCAAAAATTCTTTAGTTCGCAAATCTCTCGCTCATGGCGCTCCGCTCATATTGTTTTTGCTCCTGTTTGACGTTTGATCACTACCACCATCTATTCAGTGGGTTTGCGAAGCACAGCATTATTAGTACTGGGCGATTACACTTTTATAACGATGATTTTTATCGTACTTGGTTCCAAGTGATAAGTCTGTTTGTCTGTGTTAGAGGTTTATACTAGTTTTCAATATATAATAAAATCGTGACCTTCTATCAACGACCAACATTTTTGATGCATAATTAAGTACTGATTCCGAGATCGTGCTTCCAAATTTAAGTAGAACAGTTTTTAAATATAACCTAAAAATCGAGTTTTACAGTTTTTAAAAATATGGTATTAACCAAAATTCAAACGTCTTGCATTGCAGACTGCAATTTGCAGTCAATCAATTTTCAATCATTTTTAATGAATAGAAATATAATAATACATAAGTGACCCGATTTTGTCAGCCCCTTTTCGGAACACTTTTTTTTGCTCACCTCGAAAACCTAAACAATTTTTCAAACTTTTTATCTCTCTATGTTCTGCTCTTTAGCTGTAGTTTGATGATAAACATAGATAAATTGGTCAAAGTTTGACCGTAAGATAACGAGAGCAAAAAGTTTGTCGCAAAATGGGGCTGATAAAATCGGGTCCTTACTGTAATATGTTTCGATCGTCTGAACAAAGTTTTTGCGCCAGATTGGTGGACATTGAGATATTGGTGAGTCTATGCGACGAACTCCTTCAATTTTAAATTTTCTAAAAAAAGATTTGTATTTTTTCTATAAGAAAAAAACTTGTTTTCTCGACGTACTATCAAAATATAAAATGTAAGTGAATAACGGTAAAAAAAATCAGCTCAATCGGTTCATTGGTTACAGAGGACCCATATAGCCGAGGCGGTAAACGCACGGGTATTCAGCATGACCATGCTGAGGGTGACGGGTTCGATTCCCGATCGGTCCAGGATCTTTTCGTAAAGGAAATTTCCTGGACTTCTTCTTTGGGCATAGAGTATCTTCGTGCCTGCCACACGATATACACATGCAAAATGGTCATTGGCAGAGGTAGCTCTCAGTTAATAACTGTGGAAGTGCTCATAGAACACTAAGCTGAGAAGCAGGCTTTGTCCCAGTGAGAACGTTACGCCAAGAAGAGGAGAGAAAGAGAGAGAGAAGGTTACGGAGAATGAGGTGTGCGAAGAAAGTAACTTTGCTTAAAAATAGAACAAAAATCGATTTCAAATCGTCAGCCTTGTATGGAAAGTCGAAAAAAAATTCCGTTCTACTGTATTTTTTTCCTTTACGTTTTCGAATGCAGGGCATGATTCTATACCAAAAATGATCATCAGCTTAACGAATTTAAAAGTGCTGTAAACTAATGTTATTTATCCATGCTTCGTACATGGTCAACCTTTCACTTCAAAATATATTCAGAATAGTCAGATAATTTGGTTTAGAATTTGAACAAGTATGGTGTCTTCGGCGAACATATGGTTAAGAATCGACTATTGAGATGGTTTTTGGTTAGAAATTTTCTCACAAGATGATACTCTAGTATCTTCTTCTTTATGGCTCTACGTCCCCACTGGGACTTGGCCTGCCTCTCTTCAACTTAGTGTTCCTTGCCACAGTTATTAATTGAATGGCTTTCTTTGCCTGACATTGTATGAATTTATATATTGCGAGGCAAGTACAATGATACACTATTCCCTGAGAGTTGAGAAAATTTTCCCAACCGGAACGAAAATCGAACCCGCCGGCTCCAGATTGGCGATCCATAGCCTTAACTACTACTACTGGAGACCCTTACTTTAGTATAATTGATTTAATTTGATAATATCTCAACCCAATAAGAAGGTGCATTTTTTTATGTTTTCTGCATCTGGCCTAACTTTGTCCGGTAATGTTATTTAGTAAGAATTCCTTCGAATAGCCTTCAGTGCAGCCTAAGGTGAAGAAATAACTACTATTGCTGATATATCGACTCAATTAAAAGATAAAAAGATGTCAACAAAACCGTCAAATGTATTAGAGCCAACTGTCTAATAGATTTCCAGTTGAACATTACTGATCTGATGTATAGCACGAATATTCTGGTCTATAAATAAGGGAAGGCCTTGGGAAGGCAAGGCTTAATCGATAAAAAAATATTCGGAAATTCCTCCTGATTTCTACCAGATTCCATCTTGTTATTACTTGCGGGAATACTGTTTTATTCATTCCAAGAATGCTTCTGAAATGCCTCCCGGCATTCCACTCAGAATTCTTCGTTGGATCCCATCAGGTATTATTCTATGGATTCTTCTCGGAATTCACTGAGTTCTCCTCCGGCATTCCTAATGCAATTTCCTCCGAGATTCTTTCAAGAATTTCTCCAGAAATCTTCCGGGATCTCTACCGCGCTTCTCCCATCCGGCTTTACCTCATTGATTTATCCCGGGATTCTTCCATTGATTTTTCCCGGGTTTCCTTTAGAGATTGCACTCAATTTTCACTCAGGGATCTGTCAATGATTCTTTCTGCAAATTATTAAGAATTTTATGCCGGAATTCTTCATTTATTTCTCCAGGGATTTCTCCACGATTTTTTTTCAGTGATTCCTTTAGAAATTCCATCAGGAATTTATTTTATTTATTTCTCTTGACCCGATATTTTCCCGGGATTCCTAAAGAGACTTCCCCCGGAATTCCTCGTTGAATTCTTTCCTTTATTTCTTCAATGATGCTTTCCGAGTTTTCCTTAGATATTTCCCCTGTGAGTCCCTAAGGGATACTTCCAGAATAATGTCAAGAAAATGAGTCCTCCTGGATACCCGTTCCGAATAAGAATTCATTAGGAGCTACTTCGTTGATTCCTCTCGGGATTTCTTCATTAAATTCTTCCAGGATTCATGGATGCATTCCGGCATTACATCAGAGATTCCTACCGGGATTTCATCAAGGGATTCTTTCATCGCTAATTCCCGAGATTGTATCAGCGATTTTTCAAGATTATTTCTGGAATTTTCCTGCGATTTCTTTAGGCAATTTTCCCGGGATTCCAGCATTGGTTGCTCTTGGGATTCTTTGATGATTCCTCCTGAGATTTTTCCTGTAGTTCCATTAGGAGTTCCTCCTGAACGCTTTCAGAGATCGTTTCCGGGACTCTTCAGGAATTCTTCCAGGATATTCAAAGGGTTGCGTTTTGAGCTTCGCTCAGGAATCACTTATAGCGTTTTTAGGAATTCATTCTGAAATGTCTCCCGTGTTTTTTCATGGGTTTATTTTGGGATTTCTTTTCTGGAATTCCTCTCATAGTTTCATGCCTTCTTTGGGTCCTGTCAGGAATCTTTCAGGAAATTTCTCCCGATATTCATTCAGTTGATCCTTTCCCTGTAATTTCATTAGGGATTTCTCTCAGAATTCCTTTTGGAATTTCTGCTGGATTTCTCTAGAGATTCCTCCAGACATTTATCCCATGATTCCTTTATTGATTCTTCCTGGATTTCCTTCAAGAATATCTTCCGAGATTTTCTCAGGGAATCTTTCCGAGATTTCTATAATGATTTTCTCCTCCCCTCTAAGAGGCTACGTAGTTTATGGACAGGCCCTAATGACAAACAGTCTAATGGCACCTTTAGATCAAATAAATGTGGGAAAAATAGGAGAAATGTACAGTATCTACCAAAATAATAAATTATTTTTAAGGCTGTTGTAAATATTGTCAGCTTATTTCCAATTCACTCGTTACTCGATCACGGTTCAATAGCGCTCTTCAACGGTGCAGTCTGGTCAGTGGCAATGCCTTGAGGTGCTTACATTGGCAGTAATTGATGAGCATGCTTGGTGCAAGTTATCGCATTTTGTTTATGAAACAGGAATCGAATTGGAGAACAGGCCATTGCGGATTTAATGGTCTGTTTTCCGCTTGCGCTATTAAACAATACAAAACAAGCATCATGCTTAACCCGGGAGCGGTCGCGTCGTGTACTGAGTACACACACTATAAATGCCCGCTTTTGGTACACAGCATGAGCGTGGCGTCGTTGCAGGTAGTCAAAGACGCGACTGTTCGAAGGTTAAAATTAGGGATAAGATATTATAACGATCATCTGAACATCGATGCTACATTTGCATCTATAGATACAAAAAAATCTATGAATTATGAAATGTGGAATTAACTAATTATAATTTACTTTACTTTGCTTCTTGAATCATTTGAGGAATTTTGACAAATTTTTTGACAAATGCACACTCTTTTGAGATGAAAGGACACATTCATTGGATCTTTTGTATATCCACCTGCTTTTAATGCCCAGGATACCACATGGTGTATATTGCCGGGTCGGCACCGTAGTACGATCGTTAAATTTTTCGATCAAATTAATTTTCGTTTGTTTGTACTTCAAATAAATAAAACATATATATTTCCACGCAAATAGGAAACCAACCGAGCCAAACATCCTTCCACTGATGGCCTGAGCTAATTTGGTCAGCCAAATGAAAACAAAAATGATTGAACACGAATTCCCAACAACTGTTGAGTAGGTATGGTTGGTTACGACTTACTGACTTACAGACGGGTGGTGTCGACCGTTCATGTGGCAAATATCTCGACTGACTGTCGCTTAAATACACGACCATTCATCATCACGGGGCGATCGTTTCAGCAATGTTTATTCTAGGGAGCAGTAGCAGCACATTTTTGTTTAACGATTGCAAGGAAACAGATTTGAGCGACTTGCGTTGGATAAACTACCTTGAACCGTGGATATGGTGCTATCTATTATTTTTAATTAAAACTGATTTCTTGTCGCGTCGATTGGATACCGATGTAAACAATGGTTCATTTGGGTTCCAGGATTTTTTCTTAGAATAGCAGATTGCGTGGCTTGTGTGTATATGGGTGATTACCAGAATGAAGGCATACACACGTGTAATCGGCAAGGCCATATGAGGGTGACGGGTTCGATTCCCGGTCAGTCCTGGAATAATTCATGAAAGAAATTTCCTTAACTTCCTTGTCCGTAGACTAGAATAAATATGCAAAATAATCATTGGTAAAGGATCGCTTTGATAATAACTGTGAGATCTGAAAAGCAGGTTTTTCCCAGCGCTAAAATGAAGAAGAATATACGAATACCAATTCCGTAAATGCTATAGATTAAATGATAAGAATATGGAGACATTTTTTGGAGCAACCGAAGAAAAACTTAGATGAACTTCCCAAAAAATTGGATAAAATTCTCCAAAACGTGTTGCGATGTTAACACATCCACATTTTTCTCCGTGAAATTCACCCTGGCACTTAAAAATTTCAGGTAATCTGCCTGAATTCCGCTTAAAATTCCTGTAGTCATCATTGATCCAGTCTCTAAATTCTAGTTTTACAATAGGGTGAGTAATCATGAGTTGAACCAAATTGAAGCATCGGAAGTTTTGACTGATATTTTCACCCACATGGAAATAATTTACTACGGTAATGGCTCAGGTATATGAAAGCCACGGGTATTAGCTTTTCGTAAAGTGGTAAAAAGTTTACATTTGCACCAAATTTCATTGAAAAATTCAATTATTTGTCAATAATGATTTTAATCTTAATTTGAACCAATTTTAATCTAGATTTGAACTACTGGCGGCAGCAGCTCGAGCAACTCCCACAACATCCAATTTCATGCTAAACAACTAAAAATCACATGGATCTGCTAATTCTCATAACTATTTTTCATTAGGCAGTGGAATTTCAACTCAGAATGTTCGGAATTCTTCAAGAATGTGGAATTTTTCACCTCTCAAGAGTAAACAAAGCAGCCACTAGCGCAGTCTGCAGGTCAACACTGGAAGCTTGCCCCCATTCACTAGTTCAAGTCTAGATTACTAATGGCTCAATTCAAGATAAGATTTTTTTTTATTCTTAATCACTTAACCTAATTTACAGCTCTATTGTCCACTAGGGCACTACGTAAGCGATCTCAATTGACGGCTGCATTTACATTGTGTACAGCTTCTAGATGTATATTCTATTCTTCTTTCCAGTCCGATTGAGGGTCCATTATGAGTAGTAGTTCGCCGATGTCCAGGTATCCGGGTCCGTTTGAGCCACGGGGCTCAGAAGAGGGTCAGTGCCAGCCGCTCTCGGGGGAAGAGCAACTGACGAAAAATTGTAAGTGCGGGGGCTGGGAATTAAACCCATGACCATCCGCATATGAAGCGAACGTGTGACCAACTACGCCACGAGCCCCGGCGAATATAAGATTCTCCAAGTAATAATTACGTAAATTTGACAATTTTATGACACATAAAGAGGAATATTATTCGGTTGGTCGATTCTACGATGAATTTGCTTTCAATTAACGTATTCACTTATTGCGTGTGATACAATGGGTGAGCTGTGCGAGTGCACCGAAAATGCGCTTTCTCTGGGGGGAAATGGGTGAAATCGCAGTGATTTTTCAATTACCGTAAACCGAAGTCTAATTGATCACCGGGTTGGAATTGATCAGGCGTTTTTCAGTAAGATGAACCATACTTTGAAGAGCTTTTTTTTTCAAGTATCGTGCTGTTGGGATCTGATACTAAACGATATTCATGAGGAAAATTTTGAAAGTGGGCTTCTTCTAAAAGAAAACCGCTTGATCAATTTCGACCCAGAGATCAATTTGACTCCGGTTTACGGTACTAATTTTCAATGAAAAAAAAAACGCTTCACTCAATGCTTTTAAGGTCAATGCTACCAGCCGATATTACGGAAAGCCATTTACCAACTTTTTGGGACAATATTTGTCATTTTAATGAATTTCGAAATGGTTCAAATTAAGATTCCAATTTGACTAGTTCAAAGCTGGATTTCTTACCCTATTAAAAAACTCTGCAACCGCTCAATTGAAATTGGCATACATGAACAATTTCCAATGAAACGTTACTCAACCAACCAGTTTTCCATCATGCTTTAAATGGGAACTGTCCATCGTAATTTGCTTATTTGTCTCTCCCCTTTAACAATTATAATAACCATCAGTTTTCTCATTAAAGTCTCAGACGCTACGTACAGGAAGGCTGGTGCAGAAAAAACTTGGCACAAAATGACATGCCACCCGGTGGGCACCAGGAGAAAAAAAACTATTTGGCATGCTTTCTTCTCATTGTCTTAACCACAACGAGTGTCAGCAAAATATAGGTATAATATGATGGGTGTAGAAGAACATGGATTAAAGTGTACTGCTTTATTTCAAGTTAAATATTGGTGCTATTTGCAGAAATATATGAACTTCTTCTTCTTCTTCTTCTTCTTCTCCTTCTTCTTCTTCTTCTTCTTTGTGGCTCTACGTCCCCACTGGGACTTGGCCTACCTCGCTTCAACTTAGTGTTCTTTAAGCACTTCCACAGTTATTAATTGAAGGGCTTTCTTTGCCTGCCATTGCATGAACTTGTATACTGTGTGGCAAGTACAATGATACACTATCCCCAGGGAGTCGAGAAAAATTTCTCTACCGAAACGGGCATCGAACCCGCCGTATCCGGATTGGCGATCCATAGCCTTAATCACTAGGCTAACTGGAGAAATATATGAACATCATCCTCCAAACTAAGCTGAAAATGTAGCCGTAAAAAATACCTTAATTCGGACAGATGTTGTTTGAATCCCTGGTAAAATGTAGTAATTCAATAAAGTTAAAAAAAATACATGATACCTGGTAGTGATCAGAAAAGATTGAAACACTTCTAGTAAAATTGATAGTAGTCAACTATTGATTACATAAATGTTCATAGCAGAGACGAGTTAGAGACAAGACAGAGTTCTTAAAGGAATTTCAGGAAAATGTGTCTTTTTTACTGGGGACAACAAACAGTTTGCTAAAGAGAAAATAACTTGTATGGAATTTAAAAAAATGTACCTTTCTACAAAAATTTATAAGGCTGATACAAATTTAATTATGACTTTTAATACAACCCCCCCCCCCCCCTTCCTTCAAAAATTTGGATATTTGGCTTTTGCATTTGGAGGGAACAGATTAATATTTTCTATCAAAATATCGGGTCTTGACCATTTATATATATATATATATATATATTCAGATTAAATGCTTTATTATTTTTATCCCCCCCCCCCTCGACCAACCAGAGTGACAAGGGAGTTAGTTCCCTAGATTCAATTTGGTAAGGTGACTTGACGATATGGGGCTGTCCATAAACCACGTGGCCATTTTTTGGGACTTCTCAAACCCCCCCCCCCCCCCCCCGCGTGGTCATTAGTCCATACAAAGTTTTTTATTCGTCCATACAAAACGGTCATTGGCCGAACCCCCCCCCCCCCCTCATGACCACGTGGTTTATGGACAGCCCCTATTTATTTTTTAATTATATTCTTCTACTATAAACACCGTGTTGTTTGCATCGTGATCTCGAGCGCATGTAATGCTTATTCCCGGGTAGAAGAGAATTGCAAAATAATAGCAAGTTTTGTCATTAAAACAGAATTACTGAATGGCAAAATTTACTATTGGTTTGTTTGAAATAAGTGACAAAAGGGCAAAAATAATAACTGACATTGTTCGATGAAATAACTAAAGAATGTCAAATTTTGACATTACAATGGCAAACCAAGAACAAAAAATTTAAGGTTGGGAATTGCAAAATATACCATTCTTGAGTTATTGAGAACAGAACAATAACATAATTAGTTATTCTCTTTGCAAACAATTCATTTTCATTTATTTAGTTAACATCAAATTCATGATAATACTGAATCAACAATTTGCCGCCATAATACTCGATTTGCAGCTGCAGCTCTCCAACGTCGGTCACGCCCAACACTCGCCAGATCACGCTCCACCTGGTCCGCCCATCGTGCTCTCTGCGCTCCACGCCTTCTTGTACCAACCGGATGGTTAGCAAACACTAACTTTGCAGGGTTGTTGTCCGGCATTCTTGCAACATGCCCTGCCCACCGTATCCTTCCGGCTTTGGCTACCTTCTGGATGCTGGGTTCGCCATAAAGTGCAGCGAGCTCGTGGTTCATCCTTCTCCGCCACACACCGTTCTCCTGCACGCCGCCGAAGATCGTCCTTAGCACCCGTCGCTCGAAAACTCCGAGTGCTTGCATGTCCTCCTCGAGCATCGTCCACGTCTCGTGCCCGTAGACAACCACCGGTCTTATTAACGTCTTGTACATGGTACATTTGGTGCGGGGGTGAATCTTTTTTGACCGCAGTTTCTTCTGGAGCCCATAATAGGCACGACTTCCACTGATGATGCGCCTTCGTATTTCACGGTTCACGTTATTGTCAGCCGTTAGCAAGGAACCGAGGTAGACGAATTGTTCTACCACCTCGAAAGTATCCCCGTCTATCGTAACATTGCTGCCAAGGCTTGTCCTGTCTCGCTCAGTCCCACCTACCAGCATGTACTTTGTCTTAGCCGCATTCACCACCAGTCCGACCTTTGCTGCTTCACGTTTCAGGCGGGTGTACTGTTCTGCCACCGTTCCAAATGTCCTAGCAATAATATCCATGTCATCCGCAAAACATACAAATTGGCTGGATTTCGTGAAGATCGTACCCCGGCTGTTGAGCCCGGCTCGTCGCATAACACCTTCCAGGGCGATGTTGAATAGTAGGCAGGAAAGTCCATCACCTTGTCGTAGTCCCCATCGAGATTCAAATGAACTGGATAGTTCACCCGAAATCCTTACGCTGTTCTGCACACCGTCCATCGTTGCTCTTATCAGTCTAGTCAGCTTCCCGGGAAAGCTGTTCTCGTCCATAATTTTCCATAGCTCTGTGCGGTCGATACTGTCGTATGCCGCTTTGAAGTCGATGAACAGGTGATGCGTTGGGACCTGGTATTCACGGCATTTCTGGAGGATTTGCCGTACGGTGAAGATCTGGTCCGTTGTCGACCGGCCGTCGATGAACCGTCGGCTTGGTAACTTCCCACGAACTCATTTACTTTAGCTGAAAGACGACGGAAGATGATCTGGGATAGCACTTTGTAGGCGGCATTCAAAATGGTGATCGCTCGAAAGTTCTCACACATTAACTTGTCGCCTTTCTTGTGGATGGGACAGATTATCCCTTCCTTCCACTCCTCCGGTAGCTGTTCGGTTTCCCAGATCTTGACTACTAACTGGTGCAGACAGGTGGCCAACTTTTCCGGGACCATCTTGATGAGTTCCGCTGCGATACCGTCCTTACCAGCCGCTTTGTTGTTTTTGAGCTGGTGGATGGCATCCTTAACTTCCCTCAGCGTGGGAGTTGGTTCGTTCCCGTCCTCTGCTGCACCAACATAGTCATTTCCTCCGCTGCCTTGGTCCTCCGTGCCTACATTCTCTTCGCCATTCAGGTGCTCGTCGAAGTGCTGCTTCCACCTTTCGATCACCTCACGTTTGTCCGTCAGGAGGCTCCCGTCCTTATCCCTGCAGATTTCGGCTTGCGGCACGTAGCCTTTGCAGGATGCGTTGAGCTTCTGGTAGAACTTGCGTGTTTCCTGTGAACGGCACAGCAGTTCCATTTCCTCGCACTCCGCTTCTTCCAGGCGGCGCTTTTTCTCCCGGAAGAGACGGGTCTGCTGCTTCCGCTTCTGTCTGTATCGCTCCACATTCTGTCGGGTTCCATGCTGCAGCATTACCGCCCGCGCTGCATCCTTCTCCTCCAGAACCGCTCTGCACTCCTCGTCGAACCAATCGTTTCGTCGACTCCGTTCTACGTACCCGATAGTGCTCTCAGCTGCGTTGTTGATGGCTGCTTTGATTGTACTCCAGCAGTCCTCTAGAGGGGCCACATCGAGCACACCCTCGTCCGGCAACGCTGCCTCGAGATTCTGCGCGTATGCGGTGGCGACATTCGGTTGCTTCAGTCGCTCTAGATCGTACCGGGGCGGCCGCCGGTAATGTACGTTGTTAATAACGGAGAGTTTTGGGCGCAGTTTAACCATCACCAGGTAGTGATCGGAGTCGATATTAGCGCCACGATAGGTCCTGACGTCGATAATGTCGGAGAAGTGCCGTCCATCAATCAGAACGTGGTCGATTTGCGATTCCGTTTGTTGTGGTGATCTCCAGGTGTAACGATACGGGAGGCTGTGCTGGAAGAAGGTGCTACGAATGGCCATGTTCTTGGAGGCGGCGAAATCGATGAGGCGTAGGCCATTTTCGTTCGTCAGCTGGTGGGCGCTGAACTTTCCAATCGTCGGTCTGAATTCCTCCTCCTGGCCTACCTGAGCGTTTAGATCCCCTATGATGATCTTGACGTCGTGGTTTGGGCAGCGGTCGTACTCGCGTTCGAGCTGCGCGTAAAATGCGTCTTTGTCATCATCAGTGCTTCCGGAGTGAGGGCTGTGCACGTTTATTATGCTAATGTTAAAGAATCGGCCCTTGATCCTCAACCTGCACATTCTTTCGTCGATCGGCCACCAACCGATCACGCGCCTCTGCATGTCGCCCATCACTATAAAAGCTGTTCCCAGCTCACGTGTGTTGCCGCAACTCTGGTAGATGGTATGATTACCTCTAAACGTTCGCACCATAGATCCTGTCCAACACACCTCCTGCAGCGCTACGATTCCGAACCCGCGGTCCTTCAGTATATCGGCGAGTATGCGGGTGCTCCTGATGAAGTTGAGAGATCTGCAGTTCCACGTACCGAGCTTCCAATCGCAAGTCCCTTTTCGTCGCTGTGGTCGTTGCCATTGGTATCGGTTCGCATTCTTCTCTTGTTGATTTTCCGGTGCTAGTCTTTTTTACGGCTGGCCCGCAGGGCCTGACACCAACCCACTAACCCAGGGAGCTGGGCTTACCTTCCCGGAAGCTACGGGTTCTGCAAACAAAACAAGTGTAAATTTTGTTATTTATTGCAAGTTTTCGGATGGGAAGTAATTGCAAACAAATGTCGAATATTTCCATTAACATAATCAAATTTCAAGTTTTGTCATTATTTAATGATAAGTGCCAAAACGGCAATGTTTCATTTAAGTCGTAAGAGATTGACAATATTCCACCAATTGCAAAATTAGTTATGACAGCAAGATCAGACATTCACTAGTTATTCTACTAAATTTTAAATCATTTAATAAATGGCAAGCAAATGACATATTTTGATATGATATCATATTTTGCTATTGACATCTTATTCTATGCCCTTCATGAAGAACTCATGAATGTCAAAATAAGTTGTGATAATAAAATTTGTTATTATTTTGTTTTTGGTTTGCCATTCACCTCTACCCGGGTTGTTTCAACATGGTTGTTCCCAAACCAACAAAAAGTCATACGTGATGTTAGATGGGATGAGTGATGACAATGCGGAATTCGTAGAGAAGATCTTAAAAAGCATGTTTTTTTTATTCTTGGAGGAATCTTAAGAGTATTTTTTTGTCAAAATATTTGGGTAAATTTCTGAAATAAAAATCTTTGCGAAATTGCTTATGGCAATCGTTTAGGAGTTCCTGAAAGAAATTAAAAAAAAAATCATTGGGGAAGTTTACGAAGTAGTTTTTGGGAGAAATTCCACAAGCATCCTTAAAAAATAAACAAACAAACTTAAAAAATCCTGAAAAAATCAAAGAGCAATTGCTGGAGCGACTTTGCCAAAATGCCTGATGGAATTCTCGGATAAATTCAGGGAGAAACCCTTCTTGGGAATCCTTCGAGAAGTGCCTGAGAGAAATACTAAAGTAATCATTGTATAAAATAATCCTTGATTTTTTTTTATAAAATCATTGAAGAAATTTCTAAAATAACCCTACGAACAATTGTAGAACAAATCTTGAAAGGAAATCTCTTAGAAATCTATGGATAAATTTTTGAAGAATATCTTGGAGTTTTTTGAAGAAATTCTTGTTGTAATCATTGAAGCTGGCCTTTGAGTTATTCTCGATAGAATCCTTGGAAGAGGTTTCCGTAAAAATATTTGATGGAATTTCTCAATGAATCCTTAGAGAAAATCTGTAAAAGAATTACTTAACCCATATCCGCCCAGCATCCTTTTTATAGGACAGATGCCCTGAACGCAAAGCATCCTATTAATAGGGCAATCCTTTTGATGTGAATATCTCTAGAATTAAGCAAAATTTTAGAATACTGTCTTCAGAGAAGATGTTCTCCACATCCATACCAAGTTCATAGTAGGCAATATATAGTTTGTGACTGGTTCACTAGGTGGTGTAAACAATACTGCAAAGATTACATAATGCCACAAGAGCTTTATTTCCAATACGAGATATATTTTTTTCCTGGAATCTTGACTTAGTTAATCATTTATTGTTCATGTCTTCGGCAGACGGAGTTGTTAATCAATGCATACAAAAGTCATAATTCTGGAATACGTCAAGCTATTTTAATCAAATTGGGCAAACACATTCCTAAGGTTGCCACAAAAGTTCAGTCTATTGGACGCAGTGGCTTAACTTCCCCAACAGGGGAGAAAAAAAAGGTTGTCGAGGTTATTATAGAGATATCAAAATTCAAGAGGGCGGTTTAGATTCCAAGATGGCTGCCAAAACTCCAGAATGTATGCTATTTAACTTTTTCCCAAATGGAGGAGAACGTGCCTCTGGAGCCGACCTACTGATACCTGATGCTATTTAACTGCAATGCAGCTTCGGATACTATGCAATATACACCGTGTCCAATAAGTTCTCATACAAAATCAAATTGAATTGATTTCACATCTGTAATTAGAATTATCAAAGTAAATATATTTATTGAAAGGCAAACTAACACTGATCAAATGCTGCATATGTTTTGGAATTACTGTCCTTTATCCTTCTCTGCTGATCGCTTTTGTGTCGTAAGTCCATTTTGGCTGGCACGCACGCCATTTCTTTGGTATTTCGTTACATTTTAACGAATAATGGTTAAAAGTTGAAACAAATTAGGTTCTTGTCCTCACCATTGCTAGTAGTAACTATGACCAAAAGAGAAAAAATATGAGACTCTGTATTGGTGGAGCACGAAGCCATTTTATTTTGTACAAAATAAAACGTGAATCAAACAAAAATGTCCATTTTCCTGTTTTAATGAGATTTGTTGTGTTAAAGAAGCATGGTTGTATCTTATCTTGTTGATTCACAACATTCTCACTTCTTAAACGTACTTGTATCCCTATTGTGGTAAATTTTGTCCAAAATTTGCGATTTATGATGTTAATCTTTAATATAACGATCATTTTCCTGAAAATCAGCTCAAGTGAAACTTACTAGCAAACTTCTTAACATATCATTACCAAAATTGTATTGTTTCAGCTTTACACCGTGTCCAATAAGTTCTCATACAAAATCAAATTGAATTCATTTCTTATCTGTAATTAGGATTTTCAAAGTAAGTTTATTTATTGAAAGGCCAAGTAACATTGATCAAATACATCATATGTTTTGGAATTAATTGTCCTTTATCCTTCTCTGCTGATCGCTTATGTGTCGTAAGTCGATTTCAGCTGGCACGCACGCCATTTCATTGGTATTTCGTCTCATTTTAACGGGTAAAGGTTTTAGGTTGAAACAAATTAGGTTCCTGTCCTCACCATTGCTAGTAGCAACTATGACCAGAAGAGAAAAAAATATAGCATTCTGTATTGGTGAAGTACGAAGCCGTTTTATGTTGTACAAAATAAAACGTAAATTAAACAAAAATGTAAATCTACCTGTTTTAATGAAATTTGTTGTGTTAAGGAAGCATGGCTACATATTATCTTATTGATTCACATTATTCTCACTTCTAAAACATGCTTGTGTTCCTATTGTGGTAAATTTTGTTCAAAATTTACGTTTTATGATGTTTATCTTCAATATAACGGTAATTTTCAAGGAAATCAGCCCAAGTTGAGCTTACTAGGAAATTTCTTGCCATATCATCACTAAAATTGCTTAAATTTAACCTTAGTATATCCATTTGGCACAATACTTGGGATAAAAACTCAAAATTTAACTTAATGGACTCTATTTAGCTACCGTAGAATGATAAACTTTTCGAACATTTTTCTTGCGTGCCGGAGCAAACGGATTTCAGAAAACGGAAGAGTACTGCTAGGCTTGTAAAAACAAATGGAAAATAATTTTATTCTAAACCGTGTGCTTTATTTAATCAGTATTATTTGGCCCTTCAATACATGCATTCATTTTGAAAATATGAATCACAGATGTGAAATAAAATTATATTTTCTAAATGTGTATTTTGTATGAGAACTAATTGGACACGGTGTATATCGATAGGGTTTAATGAATGGAACTTAAAAATACGACGCCATTTTGAACACCAAGATAGTGAACCATAACCTGAGATGGTGGCCTCCGAATGGTAGATTGATCCCATGCAATATGGGTATTTATCGATTGGGCTCGATGAGTGGAACTTAAAAATAAATATCCGATGCCTCTTTGAAAACCAAGATGGTTGATAATAGTCCCAGATGGCGGCCACGGAATGGTAGTTTGTGAGCTATGATACCATGCAATATAGATATCAATCGATAGGGTATGGTGAGTAGAAATCAAAAATAAATATCTGACGCCATTTTTTGAAAACTAAGATGGCGGACCATAATTCAAGATGGTGGCCACGGAATGGCAATTTGAGCTATGATATCTATCTATCGGGTTGATTAGTAAAAGGGAAAAAGCTGGGTAGATGGTAGGGTATTCTATTCGCCATTCCTTCAAAGATTATTTCCGAAATTTTTCTGCTGTATTTCCATAAGGGATTCCTCCTGAAAAGGAATATTGAACCGTTCGTCAAATTTGGTCGAGAGGACCTAAAAACTCTGTGAGTTTTGTGCCACTCTCGCGCACGAGAGACCACCAATTTATTTTCGATATTCCCGTCCAATAAATCGACTCTCATCAAACGCATTGAATTCAACACACAGAACATACGTAATGTAACAATAACAGAAATTTACACAAAAGGGGACTAATAGGCTGAATGAAAAACAACAAGTGAACATTTAAAAGTATTTGAAGTGAATTTATTAAAAGTAATGTAATTAAAGAAACTGGAAAATAATCGGAACGAGAACAACAATCAGTCGAATTCATTTAAATGTATAATATTTTTCACAAAATACTCGCAAAAATGTATTGTGTATGTGTGTGTGTGTGATTTTATTCTTCAATCACTTATCCTAATTTACAGCTCTTTGGTCTACTAGGGCACTGCGTGAGCGATTCCAATCGGCATTTACTCTTTGTACAGCACCTAAATGTATTCTATTCTCATTCTCCTATATCGAAATGGTTGCCTTAGCGCTGCTGTCACTTTTCTACCCTGTCCATGGTAGAACGATGAGCACGAGGATGTTGATCTATGGCTCTTGTTCCTTTTTCCAGTCCGATTGGGAGTCCATTATGACTTGCCGTTAGCCGATATCCAGGTTTCCAGGTTCGTTGGAGCATATGCTCTGAAGAGGGCCAGCCGCCTTTCGGGGTGAAGAGCAACTGACATAAATTGCAAATGCCGGAGCTGGGATGAAACCCATGACCATCTACTTATGAAGTGAACGTGTAGCCACTACGCTACGGGCCCCAGCTGTGTGTGTGTTGTTTGCAGAAATGCCAGATATACAGATTTTTATGTATTATACAGATTTTTGACCTTCCATACAGATAAGATTCAGAGTACAGAAAATATTGAAAATAGGATTTGGAACGACGGATATCTCCGGAGGAAAAGACTTTAATTCACAATAAACGTTTATTTTACGAACTTGGGGGATTTTCGGCCTTGCAGTCTTCGGTGTGCAATCAAAACGACATATGTTTTCTATGCCCGACGTTTCAATGGTCTATGCCATCTTTCTCAAGGGTTCTATTCAAAAATTGGACGTATTACATATTAAATTGAACAGGGAAAACTACAAAGGTGAACACAAAACTTACAGAAAAAATCGTTCTTCGTCTGGTGGTATGGAATGCACATAGAATGTAGTCAAATTTTGGACGGACTTCATCAATTTCCTACAATTTAACAAACAATGGTCAAAACAAGCAATTTTACATAACATTTAAGACACTACTAACTATTTTTATCACGAAAAACTAGGAAGTTTGGTATGGCGGAACACTACTCTTTTCGTCACTATACTATTTTAATTTAAACCGTCAATTTAATTCTAGTCAGAAATCTGTTTAAATATAGCGCATTTAGTTCACCACTGGACTATCGCACTAGTTTTCACGAGTGCGAAAATGCTAACAAAAGTGCGCGATTGCATCAAATCAACTCGGTGTCTTCAGAGCACTTGTTCTCCATAGATTGAAGAAATAGTGCGCCGAAGACATCAACCTGATTTGATGCAATCGCGCACTTTTATTTACGTTTTCGCACTTATAATGTCGCAGTTCGCAGTCCAGTAGTGAACTAAATGCGGTATATTGGATACAAGTTCTGTGGGTTGAAATTTCCTATTGGGTGTCATTGTCGTTAGTGTTGGTATTGTCAGTTATCTGCCTATTTACATGGTTTGTTTTGGTTCTAGTCTTTAGTGTGTGTAATATTCCTGCATAAATAATACTTAAGCTGTCGCAATCGCTTCGTTTGTTTACCGTCCTGTCTGTGTTAATGATGTGACACATTTCCAGAACGGGGAGAGCGGAGAACCGTCGATGGCAGTCGAGTATCTCCGTTCTGTCCAAATCGAAACGGTGTTTGTTGTCGGCCGAATGCAGTAAGAGAGCTGTCCTCTCTTTTAGTCGGCCGAGTTCATAGCTGTTATAGTTGTCGTCGTTGTTGTTGTTTTCGATGTCGTTCACGAGTCTGTCTAGTTTTGTCATGTCGCTTCTGTGGTGTCCTATTCGTTTCTTCAGCGTGGTGGTGGTTAGTCCAACGTAGCTTGCATCACAATCTCCGCAGGGTATCTTACGTTTATTTTACGTCCGAACAGCTTGACCACTTGAGAAGAACTGGCTAGGAAATTTTCCTAGCAATCTATGTAACCAAGGGCGTTGCTAAGGGTTGCAACCGTTACCGATTGCTCATACAGATTTTTAAAATATGATGACACATTCTACCGTGACGTTACAACGTTTTGACGCTTTTTCTGTCAATTTTTTCACTATAACTCGTAAACGCGACCGTAAACCCTCAAATATTTTTGCATATTCGGATTCTTTGTAAAATTTTGAATAAGTTTAATCTGTTAAACAGTTAGTTTTCATTGGAAAAGTATGTTAAAAATAAGATTTAGTAGCGTGATTTTACAACGTTGTAACGTCACGCTACACATTCCCATTTTTATCAAACTTTCCCAATTGAAACTAACTGTTCAACAGTCATACTTATTGAAAATTTTACAAGGAATCCGAATATGTAAAAGTACTTGAGGGTTTACGGTCACGTTTACGAGTTATAGTGGAAAATTTGACATAAAAGGCGTCAAAACGTTGTAACGTCACGGTAGAATGTGTCTGATACAGATTTCTCCAGAGAGCATAAAACTTGAAGTTATTTTCAATAAATTTAAGTGAATCTTCATAAATAAATATCTAAAAAAAACATATTTATCTAAATTTATCCAACTGAATTCAAACTTTAAGATTTTACTTAAACGGTTAACGTCAAAACATTACAATATGAAAGAATATAGATTTTTACCGAGGTTTCTACATGCCACTTAAGATTTTTTAGGTATTCATTCCAGAATTTCCAATGGGATTCCTTCAAAAATTCTTCCCGAGTTTTTCAGGGATTTCTATAAAAACTCTTTCCGGTATTTCTGCTATGGTTCCTTCAGGGATTACTTCTGCGTTTTCATCCGAGATTCTTGCCATGATTTCTCTAAGGATTCCATCAGGTATTCTCTATGGTATTCCTTTAGGAAAAAAAGTAATGCCTGATTTAGAAAGTCTTGTAAAGATTCTATCAGAAACTTTAACCGATGATGATTAACCTGGGCTTGTTAGGGGAATATCTGTAAATAAAAGAAAATCGGATTAAGTACGGTTCCTTTGAATTCCACTAAGAATTTGCATCCTTTGACAGATACGTATTTCGACCTCAACTGTAAGGTCGTCTTCAGTGTCTTGTACTTGACTCGAGTCGAGTCAAGTACAAGACACTGAAGACGACCTTACAGTTGAGGTCGAAATACGTATCTGTCAAAGGATGCAAATTCTTAGTGGAATTCAAAGGAACCGTACTTAACCCGATTTTCTTTTATTTAACTTTAACCGGCATTTCTTCTGGGATTCCTTCTGGAATTATTTGACAGATTCCTCCTGGTATTTTTTATATTATATTTATATTATATTCAGAAAACCCTAGTGTAATTCCTTAAAAGATTCTTCTTGGATTTTTTTTCAGGGATGTCTCTCGGGACTTATCCCGGGATTTTTCTAGTAATTCCTCCCGGGATTTCTTCCGTGATTCTTCAATCGAACTTCCAGTTGAAATTCCTTTCAGGATTCTACCAGATTTAACAGTCAGAATTTCTTTGGGAAATCCTCACGGGATTCCTTTAAGGATTTCTGCCGGGATTGCTTTAGGAAATCTTGAACTAACAAATGTTCTAGTCGACATTCATTCTGGGATTACTGCTGAAATTCCTTCAAAGATCCCTTCCGAGATTTTGTAAAGGATTCCTTTAGGGGTTCCTGCTACGATTGCTTCAGGGAATAGGACAAATCGGTGAAGCACTAGATTTGTAGTAATGAGCTGAATTTTAGTATGGTGAGAAGGTCAATTCTCCGTTTCTGCAATGAAATGGTGCAAAAAGCGTGGGTATTATGATTCCTTGCCTAACTTGATGCTGGTTGAGCAAAACTTGGGGCAACAGTGTTGTTGTTTTCTCCATTTCTTGCAACATAAACAACATAGTTATCCAAAGTTTTGCTCAAACAGCATCAAATTAGGCAAGGAATCATAATACCCACGCTTTTTGCACCATTTCATTGCCGAAACGGAGAATTGACCTTCTCACCATACTAACATTCAGCTCATTACTACAAATCTAGTACTACACCGAACGTGCCCCATTCTTCTGTTATTCCTGGATTCTGGCTGTGGTCTCTTCAAATTACGATGCAAAAAAGAGCCAGGTATTCCATTACAATAAGAAACAAGGACGTTACTTATTCTAGCTGACATCGCAAAAAAAGATAGTTTTTACTTGAATGTATATATATTTTGTTACGAAATCCTTTTTATACCTACAGCTTTTTTACGACAATACACCACCACCGTTAACTTTTCAACTTGGCAATTCAATAAAATCTACGCCAGCAATAGTGCCGGTCCTTTGCGCAATCACTTGAGCACTGATGTAAACATTTTAAGGGTCCATGATTGAGAATAGAACAAGATAGAGCGTAACGTTGTTCTATACTTTTCCCCTTATACATAATGATGATTAGTTGTCCTCTCTTGCTTTGAAAACCCTTTCGACTCTAATCCAGTGCAATGTTTCTGTAATAATGTTTTCTTCTTTGTACTGCTCAATGGTTCTGGATTCCACTTTCTGTAATGCAGCTTCAATATCTATCTCCGAAATCTGCATTAAAGTTTCTGCCGGTACTTAGTTAAACCAGCTAATCTTTGACTGCTGGAAATGTGCTCTCTTAATTTGTTCAGCTCGAGCTGTAATCCGGAATTCTGCTGCCGCAGTTCATCTAGGGTCGAAGGGCAGTGCAGTGTAATGTTCCCTTGACTATTTTTATCACACGAAAGTCTATTCATTGCTGGCCACTGTTTATTCAAATTGAGCTTAAGAAAACTATCCCTCCATGCACAGTTTAGCGGATTGCCTTGCAAGGTAGCATACTCTAGGGTGGGGAAGTGACCGATGGCAAAGTGCTTCAGGTCGTTGAAACGAAGCGCGAGCATATTGATCGATGGCATGCTCCAGCTACATACGTCAAGTTGGTACAACTTATTTTTAATCATTTTGAAAAGAGAGAGCTTTGGTAAACTAACCGCCGTACTGTGTATGTACTTGATATTATTGTTTGACAAATCCAGTGTGTATAAATTGTTCAATCCATTGAAATCATCTAGTGAAACAAATTCTATCGAGTTGCCTGTAATTTCTAAGTATTCTATGTGTATCAGCAGGTTAATTCTCTTCGGCACTCGTGTCAGTTTGGTTCTTCTGATAATCAACGATTCTAGTTTATAATCCTGTTCAGTCTCAATCATCACGTGCTCGGTATTTGTATTACTAATGAAAATCATGGAAATTAATGTATTTATGTAAAAAGTTCCAACTACCCCATTGGATAACTTCAGCCAAGCACAGTTTTCCAATTTGTTCGTGATACTACGAGAAACAATATCTGCACTGATGTTTATAAAATGGATTTGTTCATAATTAGAAAAATTCCCTATCGCTGCAGCATCCTGTGGCCAATGAAAATTGATAATGTTGAAATAATTTGACTGCGGATCTGGTTGTACAACTAAAGATTTTATGCAGCAAAGTGCATTGGTGAAAAACAGCCTGTAATATTGATCAACTCATTATGCACAGCACAACACAACAAATGAATCAAACTTTTACTTACATTATCACGACTTTGTTCATTTGGACTACTTTATTGAACCAGTAATATGTTGGACGTCTGGACTGATACTGCGACTCTTGACGCGTTGAATTCCGACACACTACATCCGCATTAATGGTCAACTAAGAGTCTGTTTATAATAGAGTTCCGCAAAGAGTGAAGCGAAATCTACCAATCAAACTGTAAAATCGCCTACATACTGAGCACGTCAGCGCTAGCATTTCTTTGCGGGAATCTGGTATTCATATACAGATTCTAGGTCAACTATAAATACAATGATTGCCGAATAGCAATAGGGTGACTCAATTATAAAAGTAAGGCTTGAATGAATTATACTTAGGGGCTGTCCATTAATTACGTAAGGGTTTATGGGGGGAGGGGGGTTCGAGAAATCTTACGCGCCATACAAAAATATTTGGGTTTTCATACAAAAAATCTTACAAGGGGGGGAGGGGGTGTCCGAAAATCGTAAAAATTCCCTTATGTAATTAATGGACAGCCCCTTACTTACTTTCAGTCCTGAGCTCCCACGGTGGTGCAGAGGGCCGAATTGAAAGATCTCCATCCTGGACGATTACCAGGCAGATCAAATTTCTGTCGACTTCCTTTATTTCCTTGTTGATGCTGCGCCATCAAGAGCTTCTGAGCCTACCTCTACTGCGATGTCCTGATGGATTCCAAACTAGCGCTTGTTTGCAAATTTCGCTTACACCCCTGCGTAGAGTGAGGCCGATCCACCTACACTTCCACTCCCGAAATTCTGCCGCTATCGACTTTTCATGAGATCGACGATAGATCTCTACGTTGGAAATTCAATTGTAAGGCCATCATGCACGAATTATATACGGCAGGCATCTATTGATGAAGACTTACAGCCGTTGAGTGATCTCCACTGATTCGGATTTCGGTGTGTCGACTAATCTCATTGTTTTTTCATACGTTTCTTTAACTCGCAAAGGCAGCCAACGCCTTCTCTATCCGTGCACCCATGTCGATCTTGGTGCCGCCATCGACCGCCATTTGGCTACCAAGATATTGGAAGCTTTCAACATTCTCTACTGCTTGCCCTGCTAAAGTGAAGCTGGAAGTATTGCCAGTATTTACATCCAACGATTTGGTCTTGTTGACGTTGATGGTGAAGCCTGCCGTCGAGGAGCGATCAAGATCACCGTTGAGCTAAGAGAGCAACGTCATCAGCCAGTTTGAAGTCATTTTGGTGCTCCATGGTAATGGGCTGCCACAGCAACCCACGGTCAATCGCACCTACCATACTTACCTTACCGATCAGGCTAAGGCCGGGTTGGCCTCTGCTGTACATAGCAGCCGTCTCCATTCCACTCGGTCCATGGCTATTTGTCTCCAGTTCCGCACTCTGCGTAGGGTCCGCAGATCGTCCTCCACTTGGTCGACCCACCTAGCTCGCTGCGATCCACGTCTTCTTGTACCGGTCGGATGACTCTCGAGAACCATTTCAGTCGGGTTGCTATCCGGCATCCTGATGACGTGGCCTGTCTACCATAGCCTCCCGATTTTCGCGGCGTGTACGATGGTTGGTTCTCTTAGCAGCTGATGCAGCTCGTGGTTCATTCA